>NW_028190895.1:0-45733 GCF_048542155.1 Nylanderia fulva
AATCGCGCTTCAGTTTAAATTACCGAATTTTTATCTCGCGACTAAACTACCAGATTACCATAAGGGCTTGCTGGTAACTTTCCATCCAGTGATGGCACGGGCACAATACTCAAGAGCAAAGCTCAGAGCAAAAGGCCTCGAGCATTCTTGTGCCGCGGGCTTTATACCCGATCCCGAGCGTCGCCCCACCATTGACCCGCCGGCCAATCATGTAGCGGCGCCCCGCCACCGGAACTCCGGCCCATTGCCGCGCCACGCTATAGGATCTACTTAACTCATCAAGAGTTCCCTTTTTGTCGAAATCATTATTATACTAAATATAAGTAAATATATCACGTACGCGTTTTATAATAACTGCAACCTTAATTTAAAATAAATATTCATTTTAAATATCAAATCAAAATAATATTAGACTTAGATTCAATGTGATTACTCCTCGCGTTACGTATAATTGTGATTATTAGGAAAACTGTTATATACTTAATCTTATTACAGATGTGTAGCGACTTATAAATAAATTCACCAGATCTTTGAAAAAGTAATGTTTATTCATTGAAAGTATAAAGCGAAAGAACAAAAAGAATTAATATGTAACAAATAAATGAATGAATGTGTTGTTATGGAAATATTGATTTTTCTTAAAAACATTATGTATATTAATGAATTGAAGTTATTACAAATGTATAAAGATGTAAAAAGTGTAAAAGTGCAGTGAAAAGTGTAAGGTGTAATAAAAGTGTAGAGTGTAAATGAAAGGTGTGGATGATGAATGCTACAGTACTCCCCCCCAAGTGACGATATTCGTTGCGAAATGGACTTTCTTCTTCTTTGGTGGGTAGGTGCGTAAAGCTTTTCCAACAGTAGAAGAAGAAGAAGAATTTGAAGTAGCAGAAACAGGAGCTGAAGTAGCAGGAACAGGAGCTGAAGTAGCAGGAACAGGAGTTGAAATAGCAGGAACAGGAGTTGAAATAGCAGGAACAGGAGCTGAAGATCTGGTAGAAAGTTCAGTAGAATCTGAAGTTCTAGGAATGAAGGCTGGCTTGAGACGTTCTGTCGAAATATTGACAACTCTTCCTGAAACATTAACTGCAAATAAATGATCAGAGATACGTTTCTCAATAGGAAAAGGGCCAGAATAAGGAGGTTGTAGTGACTTCCTAACAGTATCTTCTCGAATCCAAACATGAGTACAATCAAAAAGATTCTTGTGAACAAAAGGTGATCTTTTGCAATGATGACTTGTAGGAGATGATCTGATATTCCTCATATGAATCCTGTGTTTTTCAAGAAAGATTTCAGGATCTGCAGGAAAATCTTCTTCAATAAAAAATTCTCCAGGAATACGAAGAGTGGATCCATAAAGAAGTTCTGCAGGTGAAGCTTTTAAATCTTCTTTGAAACACGAACGTAATCCCAAAAAAACTGAAGGTAAAGATTCTACCCAGTTGGTTGTTTCGTGGCACATAATCGCTGCTTTCAAAGTCCTATGCCATCTTTCCAGAATTCCATTTGAAGCAGGATGATAAGCAGAAGTTCTAATCCTTTGGCATCCAATTAGATTTGTTAAAGCTTTGAATAAAGCTGCTTCAAACTGAGGACCTTGATCTGTTGTAATGCTGATAGGAGAACCAAAACGTGCTACCCAATGTGAATAAAATGTTGTAGAAATAGTTTCAGCAGAAATCTCAGAAATAGGAACAGCTTCAGGCCATCTGGAAAAACGATCAATCATAGTAAGACAATAACGGTAATTTTGACAAATAGGAAGTGGTCCAACAATGTCTAAATGCACATGCTGAAAGCGTTGATCAGGAATTGCAATCTTAATTGGAGAATTCTTGGTGTGTCTTGAAATCTTCGCACGTTGACATGGAAGACAAGTTCGAGTCCATTCCTTCACATCTTTCTTCAAAGAAGGCCAAATGAATTTCAGTAGTAATTGTTTAGATGTCAATCTGCCGCTGGGGTGAGCGAGTCCATGAACAACATCAAAAATTCTCTTGCGTAAGAGTTTAGGAACATATGGACGAATTAATTCCGAAGAGCAATCACAATAAATAGGTATGGTTGATCCTGAAAGAATAAGTTTCTTCAACAGAAGTGAAGAATTTGAAGAAAGTAAAACTTGAAGTTCTTCATCTTCTTTCTGATAATTAGCAAGTTCTTCTAAAGAAACTATAATAGGCATTGAAATAGATTCAATTCTTGACTGAGCATCAGCAACTGAATTCATTTTTCCAGAAATATAGGTAATATTTGTAGAGAATTGAGCAATAAAGTCCAATTGTCTGATCTGTCTTGGTGACGCTTTATCCAATTTCTGACGGAAAGCAAAAATCAAAGGTTTATGATCAGTTCTGATAATCAATTGTCTTCCTTCAACAAAATGCCTGAAATGTTTAATAGCCAAATAAATGCTAAGAAGTTCTCTATCATAAGTGCTATAATTTCTTTGAGCTTTGTCTAGTTTCTTTGAGAAAAATGCTATTGGTTTGATATCGTCGTCAATAGACTGTTCAAGTGATGCACCAACAGCAAAGTCAGAAGCATCACAAGTTAAAATAAGAGGAGCATGAGGAGCAGGATGAGAAAGGGTAGTAACTTGTAAAAATTCTTCTTTACATGACTCAAAAGCTAATTCCGCTTCTTTAGTCCAAGAAATAATTCTTCTATCCCTCTTGCGACTGTCCTTTAAATATTCTGTTAACAGAGCTTGATGATTTGCAGCATCCTTGAGACAGCGACGATAATAATTGATAATTCCTAAGAATCTGCGTAATTCATGAAGTGTCTTAGGTTTAGGATAATCAATAATTGATTTCACTCTTTCGGATGTAGGTTTAACTCCTTGGTTAGAAACTAAGTAACCAAGAAAAGAAATCTCGCTTTGACCGAAAAGACATTTAGCGACATTGATTGTCATTCCAGCTTGTTGAAGACGATCAAAAATAATGCGTAAGTGAGCAATATGTTCTTTCTCATCTTAGAAGCAATAAGAATGTCATCAAGATAACAAAAGGCAAAACTCAAATCATTAAGTAAAGAGTTCATGAGCCGTTGAAAAGTTTGGGCTGCGTTTCGTAAACCGAAAGGCATTACGACAAATTCAAAAAGCCCAAATGGAGTAGTGACAGCTGTTTTGTGAATATCTTCTTTAGCGACGGGTACTTGATAGTACGCTTTAACTAAGTCGATTTTAGAAAAGATATTCTTACCAAAAAGTGAAGAAGAAAAATCTTGAATATGAGGTAAGGGATAACGATCCGGGATAGTCACTGAATTGAGTGCACGATAATCACCACACAGTCTCCAAGAATTTTGTTCCTTTTTAGGTACCATATGTAGAGGGGCTGCCCAGGAGCTGCTTGAAGGCCTGCAAATTCCTTGCTCCATCATAGACTTGAATTCTTCCTTGGCACATTTAAGTTTCTCAGGAGTAAGTCTTCTGGGAGTTGAAAATTTAGGAGAACCTTCCGTAACGATATGATGTTCAACACCATGTGTTTTTACCGAGGAAATTGGAGAAAAACGGGTGAGTCCTGGAAATTCGGTTAAAAATTTGTGGTACACAGAATCAGGAGATGTAATAAAAATTGACAAATGTGCAACTTTTTGAATTTTTCCAGTATTCATAAGACCGGTAACATTATCAATCAATTTCTTGTTTTTAATGTCAATTAGGAGATTAAAATGACAAAGGAAATCGGCGCCTAAAATAGGACGTTGAATATCCGCGACACAAAATTTCCATTTGAATTCTCTCCTTAAACCGAGGTTCAAAATTAAAATTTTAGAACCGTAAGTATTAATTTGAGTACCATTTGCGGCAAAAAGTTTTAAATTAGTATGCCACGGCTTCAATAAAACCTTTTTAGGTAACAACGATATATCAGCGCCCGTATCGACAAGAAAATTCAAATTTGAATGTCTGTCGAAAATAATGAAGCGATTGTTAGAAACACCGTCGTAAGCAGCCTCAGTCTTAAGCGGCGTTTTTAGTTTTCCTGTGAAGCCAAGAATGTTTTGGACATAGAACAAGGTAAAGTACATCGTTTAGCCTTATCACCAAACTTCTTATGGAAAAAACAAATTGATGTATCTTTAATATTTTTATTTGATTTGTCTTTGTTACGCGATAACGATCTAAATCTTCTATTCTCTCTAGACCGGCTTTTGGAACGATCTCGACGACGAGAAACTTCAAGAGCTTCGATTCTTCGTAGCAAATCCGCGAAATCCGAAGATTTATTACTTGTATTATTGGAAACTTCCGCGACTTGCAAACCGCCGTCCCGATCAGCAATTTTATCGGCTAATTCCGCAAGTTTAACAAGAGGAGCATCCTCTACTACGGCTAAAGTCGTTTGAATTCTATGTGGTAAGCGTTGAAGCCAAATCATTTGCAAAACACTATCTGCTAAAGATCCTCCAGGCAAATGACGAATTTCTCGAAGTAATTCCGAAGGCTTTTTATCATTAAGTTCAATTCCAGCTAATATTTGTCTCAAACGTTTTTCCTCTGAATCCGTAAAGCGATTTATTAATATTTTCTTTAAATAATTATATTTATCTGTTTCAGGTGGATTTTCAATGACTTCAGATATGTTTACTAAGGCTTGTTCATCAAGATGACGAATGACAGAACTATATTTAATATCATCTGATCGAATTCGATAAACCGTAAACTCACTTTCAATAGAAGCAAACCAGAGTTTAGGTTGTTTATGCCAGAAAGTCGGTAGTTTTAATAAACGAAACTCATTTGAGTGAATTTGTAACATAGGATCACTCACCTGATGTCCAGTTTGAGAAGGTAAAATATTAATATTTTCTGATCCAACCTGATTTGATCCTCTCGCCAAATCCATATCAATCTGTGTATCCGAACAGGGTCTAACTGGTGATCTATCGATTGGCATTTTCCAGGAATCCGATAAAATGATTTGAGAATTTCCGTGAAGGACTAATCCGCCTCTGATGTTTCAAAGATCCGGAGAATGAATCTCTTAAAATCAGAATATCCAGCAATTCTTCCAAGCGATGATAATATTTCGCAGACTTCAAATACGACGATCACTTGGCACTTATTCCGCATCAGCCTTTAAAATGCGTCGGCTTTAATATCACGTCGGCTTTAATATCACGTCGGCTTTAATATCACGTCGGGGTCACCAAAAATGTAGCGACTTATAAATAAATTCACCAGATCTTTGAAAAAGTAATGTTTATTCATTGAAAGTATAAAGCGAAAGAACAAAAAGAATTAATATGTAACAAATAAATGAATGAATGTGTTGTTATGGAAATATTGATTTTTCTTAACAACATTATGTATATTAATGAATTGAAGTTATTACAAATGTATAAAGATGTAAAAAGTGTAAAAGTGCAGTGAAAAGTGTAAGGTGTAATAAAAGTGTAGAGTGTAAATGAAAGGTGTGGATGATGAATGCTACAGATGCATTATAAAATAACTATTTACAATAAACCTTTGAATGAAAATGAATAAATGTTTATCTTAACATTTTTGACCTGAACTTAAATACTTTCCTTCGCAAAAATTAAAATGACATTAGACCTAATCTAATTGTTTCTGCACCTTATATATAAGATTAGTTACGATCTGTGATTTAGCCAAATCAGACTTGTTTTAAACTAAAAAGTTAATAATAAATTAAAATATCACGATGTCGTATGAAACGCCCTCATTGGTAAAAATAACTAGATATCAAATCTACGTATTATAATGTTTATGACTATCGAGAAAAAAAAAATATACCCAAAATTAAAGTTAATTATCACATTTGTGAGTTGGGCTTAGCTCACTAGACTCGTGTCTGATTTACCTTTGTATTTGGCAAATCACATGTCGCGATTGAGCTTAATAGATAAACTTTGAATTTATATTCAACTACGTTATTGCAATCACCTTTAGCCCGGCGTAACCAGTTTGCACATATTTTCGCTATTTTAACTAAAATTATAAAATTTAATCAAACTTAATTTTTATCTTGTAAATACATTTAAACTAATTACTTAAACGTAAATTGGCAATCGTGAGACGTTTGTTTGTCAATTTGTTAGAACCTAAAAATAATCTGATTTTTGTTTAATTTAATTTAACATAAATTATTAATTTACGTCTCTCAAGCGTATCTGAATGAAAATTAGCGAGATTATGCAAACTGATTCGTGTTTATATTTTACTTGTTAATTATTTTAAGTGATGCAATTTTTACCCTTACAACTAATGAATATTTACAGTCTTCTCGTGCTCCGTCCGCCGGGATGTCATCTCTGGGTCGGTTGGTTCCTGGACGCTGGATGCTCTCTCTGGACTGCGACCAGCCGTCGGTCGCATACCCCCTTCTTTGCCATTCGTGGGACGTTTTGGTTCCGCGGATGACAAACCTCTAGAGTCCAGAGAGGTTTTTGCTACGGCTTCGGCTTCCTCGTTGAGCTTACTGCCTTTGTTTTGGCTCTTGTGTCGACGTCGCGTAGCGCTTTTGTATCTTAGCGCTACGTCGTCGGAAGAGTCTGAAGATGGTGCTTCGATATAGGACATCTTTCGTTTGTTCCTATGCATTTGCTTAGGCCACATTTTTGCGCTGCAATTATCCTGTATCAGCTCTTGGATTTCTCGTGGAACTCTTGAGATGCTTTTGAGTTTTATTCCGGTTGATTTACTTTTTTCTCCTTTATTTATTTGCATATTGGGAGATTTGTTATGTTTTTTCAAGTTTTGCCGATTTGGGGATGTATTCTCGTCTGTCTCACTGTTCGTTTCGGAAATTATGATTTCCTGTCTGCTTTTGATCGAGCGATGCATATCTGGCTTTGCGAACGATGTCGATGGTGTCGGATTGTCGATTGGTGTAAATAATGCTTTTCCTCTCGGCGTTGTGAACGGCACCTTACTTTTTGGTGTTGTGCATGGATTTTTAGCCTGCGACGTTGTGGGTGGTCCTTTATGCTGGCACGGTGTGAAAACGATTTTAGGCTCATGTGTTGACGCTGGTTTTCGGTTTTCTTCGTCGTCTTGATTTCTGTCAAATATGACGGTTTCCTTGCCTTCGTTTTCTCCTTCCAGCTCGTATTTTACTAATTTTGTCGCCCAGTCAGCTGTCACTATTTTGGACGATTCGGTACCTACGATGTTCTGTTCGATGAATATCAGTTTTGTCGAAGCAAGATCTGTACTTTTCACCGTCGTTGTTTGTGTTACTACGGCTTTTGTATTGTCGTTGTTGTTGAACAATGCAAACTTGTCGATATGTGCGATGGTATTTGCCGTAGCCTTAATTACCTTGTGTCGTATATTCGTAATCTCGTCGTCGCCGTCGCTCTCGCTCTCGACGATGGGTGTGTTGAGTAGCATTAATTCCATCTCCTCGAGTATCGCGATTCGGTTTCGTTTTCTCGCTATTTTTTCAAAAGCTTTTTGTCGCGGCGCTAATAATGCACAAACTCGTTCTAGTAGATCGTTTTCGTATTCGGTTAATTGTTGTAGCTGCTGTTCTGTCGTAATCTTTCGTCCGAACACGTGTTCCATCTTTGCGGCGTGTCGTTCGACTGACCGGTTAAGACTTGTCACTGTTGCGTCATTGTCGAGTTCGTCGATTCTTGCGTTGCGGCGTGGGGATTCCCCGATCGCGCGCCTCCTATGTATACTTGTCGTGTCGCTAGGGGTTTCTGGTGAATTTTCGCTAAGATTTAATTTAGTAATTTGTCCAGTCTTATAGTTGATTTTTACTAGTTTATTGTTTATCATTGCTAATCTTTCGTTACTTCTGGTTAATTTATATTGTTTTTCGATCAATTCGTAATTATTTGATGATGTTTGATTAATTAATTGCAAATTAATTTTTAATTTGTTATTTTTAATTAAATCTTTTTCTTTTTCAGGAGAATGCTGTCCGGACTGTTCCTGGGATCTTCGTGGAATTTCTTCAGGTATGTATTTACTATTTTTCATTTCAAGTAATAATTTTTTTCTTTTTTCAGGTTCTTGCTGATTTTCTTGTCTGGTGAGTACTTCTAGTCTAATTCTAGGTAAGTTTACTTTCCTTTTGTTTTTATTACTATCTTTTGTTTCCGGTTGCTTTTCTTCTGTTTTTATTTCTAATTTACAATTTTCTTGATCGAATTTTTGTAACAAATTAGTTGTAACTGGAATTCTATTATTTTCAGATGTGAACGTTGGTAAACGAGTGTTTTCTTCTTTTTTGAGGTAAGTAGTGTTATAATTATAATTAAATTGATGATTTAGGAAAAAATTTCGTCGAACGCCCCCTTTTGAACAAGAAATTTCTTGAATTTTAGATGTGATTTCTTGTAGAACCCAATTTTTTGGAGGTTTTACTAGATTTGTGTTGTCTTTTTCTAATCTTGGTTTTCTGATTAGCTTTTCTAACGGGACAATCGTAATAACGTTGACGTTTCTTGATTCTTCTTCCACTTCTGAGAATTCTTCTTCGCTGCATTCCGTTGAAAGATCTTGATTTTGATGTTTCAGCAGTGGTTCTCTATGCGGTCGAATCTGTCTTGAGTTGTAAGTTTCGATGACATTTCCGTCAAGATGCTCGATTAAATATGCATTTCTTTTAATTATTTGACGAATTCAGTAAGGTCCTTGGTATATTAGGTGGATTTTCTTGGTTGTTTTTCGTTTTGCTTCGGATTTTTTATGGAGTTTAATCCATATCTTGTCTCCCACCTGGTATTCTTTTGCCGATTCGTGTTTTTCTGCTTGGGCTAATCGGTCTTTGGCTTTTTTTTTCAAATGTTGTTTAACTTTATCAATTTGTGCTTGTCTGTCGATTTCTTCTGTTTCTTCCGGAAGTAATCGATTATCAATCTGCAATTCAGATTGCATTTGCGGGTATAATTCAATTGGAATTTTACCTGTACTAAAGTGGTGTGTGGAATTTCTTGTATCTTCAAAACGTTGAATAATCTTATTCCATTTGGTGTGTTCGCCATGGAAATACGCTCTGATTACGCGTCCTAATTCCTTCATTACGCGCTCCACAGGGTTTGATTGTGGATTATATGGTGAAGTTTTTTGTATGTTGAATCCTTCTTCTAGCGCGAAATCGGTCCATCGATTTGACAAGAATTGTCCTCCGTTGTCTGTAACTATTGTTTCTGGTTTGCCCATTGTTGTTAGGTATTTTTCTTTAATTGTTTTTATAATTATGTCAATTTTTTGGTTTATCACGGGAAAGCATTTGATCAGTTTTGTAAATTGGTCCATCGTGACAATAACATATCTGAAATTACGTCTTGTTTTGGGCAATGGTCCGAATAAATCTAGTGAGATCACTTTGTTTTTGTCATCCGGTAGATCGTAAAATTGTGGTCCGCGAGTTGGTCGTGTGTAGTGCTTTGATGCGATACATGTTTCGCAAGAAGCTACCACATCTCTCGTTAGTCGATCCACGTTGTTTATTTTGAATAATTTCTTGATGAAACCTATTGTTTTATCCGTACCAAAATGAATTAGGTACTTGTGTACGGAGTTTATGAGCTCCCATGCAATTTCATCCGGAATCGCTATTCTTTCGTGTGATTTTTCTCCTATTCGGATTATTTCATCGCGTAATTTGTAAATTGAATCTTCTTTGTTCAATTCCTCTTGTAGTTTTCGGTCGTTGTTTTGGGCTTCTTGGATCATTTGGATCCATTTTTCTGGATTTTCGTTTCTTTCGTAATCCAATATTGAGCAAATTTTGTACTCGTTGTCACGTCCGGCCGTATAAATTTTTTCGTTTTACTCCAAGTTCCTTAAACGCTATTTGAAAAGCGCGCCAAAGCCGGCCATGACGCTCAACTCCGCCTAGAAACTAAGCGTGGCGCTTCGTAGCGCTTAAGGATCTCCCACCACGGTGAGAGCCCCTACTCCGGAGAGTTCCCTTTCTCCAGGCCGCCGCAGGCCCGAGCCGCCGAAACGAAGGACCTCAGAGCAGTCCCGAATTTCGGCAGTTCTCTGCGCGACACCGAACAGTACAGTCGCACTTCTAAATTTTAACTCTAAGTCCAAATTCTAAATCCTAACTCTAATTTAAAAATTCTAACTCTAAGTATAATATCCTAACTCTAAAATCTAAATTCTAAGTCTAAGTCTAAATTTTAATTCTAAGTTCTAGTTTCGAATTCTGTACTACTATACGAATAAACCAGTGTATTCATGTGTGAAAACCAGTGTTCAGTACTCTTCAAAACTTCCACTCCCGTGATAAAACACGATAGCGCTTAAATCTGTCATACGGCGTTTGAATTCAGAACAATTCAAAACTGTGTCTGGAGCGGACCACCGCTCATCACAGTTAGAATTAACATTCTCAGCAATTGCCAAAATAAGGAACTGATAGTGAGGTCCGCCGCATATCAACCTTCCTTATTTGAGTAATCATTCAGAGGATGCATCAAATTCAATATGCCTAAGACGCGACGCGCAGGAAGGAAGAATCAATTACGAAAACTAAACCGACTCTATCGTGAATCAGCGACCAAGGAATATTCTCAATTCCTCGGAGTGGAATATCAGGCCGATCCTGAATACGAGAACATTTTTAACATTAAAAATAATAAAAACGACGAACTCTTACCGTGGAGGTGCATACCAATAACTTTCCGACCACGACGCCTGCCGCCGCCCAACATCCCAGTGAACGACCCTCGCCGCACGCTCTACCTCCAAGTACGAGCCGACACGATCAAGAAAGTGCTACTAAAGGTAAGTGAAATTCACGTTAACCTAAGGAATCGCGCGTGTTAGTAAATTCAGAGACGCTTCTACCACGTGGAAGAGAACATTCTAGAAAAATCTCCGACGCATTTTTCCTCTTTTCCATCGTCACTGCGGCTATAAAAGCTATAAAAAAAGGGTCGGGCTATAAAACTAGGGTCGACCACCACACACGGTGCAACCCTCGGAATTCTAACACGGAAAAACGCAAATAGTTCAATCTCTTAAAAAAATCTTTGTGTCTCAAGAAATAACTTCGTAAATCCGTACAACAAAGTAGTCATCTAAACAATAATCAATTGAGAACACTCTCGATTTACCGACAATATACCGACATACGTTCTTTTACCAACATTACCAACAATATACCGACATACGTTCTTTTACCGACGTTACCGACAATATATCGACATACGTTCTTTTACCGACGTTACCGACAATATACCGACATACGTTCTTTTACCGACGTTACCAACAATATACCGACGTACGTTCTTTTACCAACTAGTGATCGACACCTTACTGGTACCTTACCAGTGTCTTACTGAGCAATTACCGACGGTTTTACCGACGACTACTGACTTCTCGATTTCTGCCGGGTTCACCGAAGATCTACGAGCAAATGACGCATTATCAATTCGATTACGCAACAAGCACAAATGTGCCCACTCACCCTTAGAGGTATAACCCCTCCTCCAGAAGTTAATCTCTTTGTACCGTTTGAACCCTTATTCTATTGCCAAGTTGGTGTCGGGTACATCCATTTTGAGACTTTTTTTTTTTTTTTTTTTTTGCGATCGGCGCAAGGCGGAGGAATGCATTGACGCATACCACAGTGGGGCCGTCCCCACCGGGTTATGTGGGACTCACCTATTCCCGGGGTACTAGTTACCCCGGTACTGGGGCACCTCGCCCCGGTTAGTTTCCCCACGTAATCGAGTCATCTCGATGACTCGACTGCCATAGGGATCCCAACCAAGGCAACAGCCTCAGCTAGTCCTACCCACTAAACCTCCGCCCGGGTCCTTAACACAGACCCCTTCTCCGTTTTATTGACATCGGAGGTACTGTTGTCCACATTACTTCCCCGATGCCAACCGGTTACGTCTTTTGACGTTTCCACCCTTCCATTCAAACCTCCATCCATCCACGACAACCTCGACTATCCCACCCCGAAGCCTACAACTTGCAACTTGCAACTTATTAAACCCCTTGGATTCATGCACGACGAGCCACCACCGAGATGTTGACCCTTCGAGCACCGAACCCTCTGTATAGCCCTATACCTTGTTTCTTTGACCCATCCCTTGAAACTTCTCTGCGGACAAAGAAAGAAAATAAAATGACAGAATAAGGGAAAAAAGAAGAAAAGAGAGAGAGGAGGAAAGAGAGAAAGAAAGAGAAGAAAGAAAAAGGAGAGAAGGATAGAGAAAGAATTAGAAGATAAAAGAATTCCTGTTGAGAAGACCGCCTTGGACCTGCTACTTAGAGTGTACCTCTAAGTCCTCTCCATTGACCACCCAACTAGGTGTTGAGTGATCCCTCCCTACTAGAGTAGGGTGTTCCAATTAGCGCCTCGCGCGCCTGTCTCTCCCTCTCTCTATTCTCCTTTTCTCGCATCACGCTCCCAGCAAACTGGGACATCGCTTTCCAGGCCTTGTCGCTTGTGCAGATGGCCCGCACCACAGTCTCCATTCTGAGGTCTCTTCCAATGACCTCTGAAAGGGCGTCCCTTTCCGACAACCACGCGCCACACTCCTGCAACGTGTGTTCTGCCGAGTCCTCCCTATTCTCTCCGCAATGCTCGCATCTCGGAGAGTTCACCTTTCCTATTCGGAATAAATATGTGCCAAAGCACCCGTGACCCGTAAGTAATTGGGTGATATGGAACGTAATTCCCCCATGGGTCCGATCTAGCCAGGTATTTAAATTAGGAAGGATCGCGTTCCTTGTCCGAGCACCCGCTAGCAGTGGTCGCTGCAGGTGGATGTTCCATTGTCGTCTCGTTAAGAGAGCTTCCGACTCTCGGATCTCCCTCACAGACTCCTCTGACGCCTCCTCATTCTTCTTCAGGTCTCCCGTTCTGAGGTAGACCCTCTTCCTCATAGCTGCAAGCAGGTGCAACGGTGGAATCCTCGCCAACATGGATGACGCCTCCAGGGATACGGTCCTGTAGGCTGAGATTACTCTCAGGTTTGTGACCCTCATAATCCTATCCACCTTCTCTCTGTTCCTCCTGGATGAGGTTAAAGAGTCGCACCATACTGGTGCCGCGTACAAAACTATCGAGAGGATGACATTTGCGTACAGTTTCCTCTTCGTCTCCCTTGGGCCCCTCAGATTTGGCATTAGTCTTCCTAACGAGCGTGCTACTTTGGAGACCTTTGCTTCGACATATTCAAAATGGTCCTTGAATGCCAACTTATCGTCTAGCATTACCCCTAGGTATTTCATAGAGGTCCTCGTCTGTATAGCCTTTCCTCCGATATTCAACATTGGAAGTTGCTCGGGTCTTTTCTTACAGAAGAGAACTGCCTCCGTTTTCTGCACCGCGACTGTCAGGCCAAGTCTCCTTATTCGATTAAGGACCAACCCGGTCTGCAAATTCGCCCTTGCTGTGGCGGCCACAACCGAGTCTGCTGTTGCGAGAATCAAGGTGTCGTCTGCGTAACAGAAGATCTCGCATCCATTTATCGTACCCTCTTGAAGAACACAGTCGTACCCAATGTTCCAGAGTGTTGGCTCCAGAACGGAACTTTGCGGAATCCCCGCCAACATCCTCTTCGCCACTAGGTTACCCTCGCCATCAATGTAATCCACTGATCTATCGAACAAGTAGCTGTCGATGATTCTGCGTAAGTACTCTGGGAAGCCCTTACGTTGGAGGGTCTCTCTGATCGTTTTCCACGGCAATGAGTTAAAAGCATTGCGAATGTCAATGCTAACTGCAATTACCGCTTCTCCATCATTTATGGCCTCCATTATGGTTGACTGTACTTGCATCAGTGCGTCGCAAGTGCTTCTACCTTCGCGGAACCCGAATTGATTCTCCGCGAGACCAAAGTCCGGGTTCTCATTCATCCAAGTGTTGATCCTTTGTACCAAGATCTTCTCTAGCACTTTGCCTATCTCATTGAGGAGACATATAGGCCTGACCTTGGGTAGCTCTTCATCGCCACTACCTGCTTTGGGGATTAGGACCAACATGGCTCTTTTCCATTCCTTTGGAAAGGTTCCCTCTTTGAGGCACTGGTTAAAACATGCCGTAAGATGCACCAACATATCCTTGGGTAATTTCCCAAGGATCCCTGATTTAATCCCGTCTGGGCCTGGAGCTGTGTTGTTCTTCGACTTGATCTTGACAACCCTTGCAACCTCGTGATACGTAGTGGCCCACTCCTCGTTCTATTGCCAACCGTGCCACAACAGTTTTGGATCCGTCTCTCTTCCATACGGGAATAATGCCTCCAACAGTAGATCCAAGACGTCCTTGTCTAGCGTTTCCGTTAGGCTTGGTGTAGACGTTCGGAGCTTCCTCAAGACTATTTTATATGGCATGCCCCATGGGTCTGCCTCAATTGTGTCGAGTAACTCCTGCCATGCCACATGTTTAGCCTTGTTGATCTCCACCCTCAGCTTTCGCCTTGCATCTCTATGTTTAGCCCAGAGTTGTTCCACCCGCTCCCTAGACTCATGCCTTCTCTTCGCGCGGGTCCAAGCCCGTCGCGTGCTTATCGAGATCTTCCGGAGTCTGTCTATGTCCGCTTTCCACCAATAGGCCTGCTTTTTCTTGGGTCTCCCTCTGATTCTGTTGGTGGCCGCGTCACTCGCACATCACGGATGACCCCATTTATCCACTGGGCCATCTCGTCAGCCGAGCGTTTTTCTCCTGGTGGGTTCGCGCAATGCCAGTCGATTGCAGCATGGAACATGTCTTCGTCCAGTTTGTTCCAGTTCCATCGTGGATATCTGAAGCGATTCTTCCTGGGTTTGGTTCTATTAGCAGAGACTCGGCCCACCTTCATTGCGATATAATCGTGATCCGAGAGCGACTCAACACTGCTTAGGACCTTCCACTCGTTTATACAGCCGTTGATATCTCCCGTGGCCCACGTAAGATCTATAATTGACCACCCTTGTGGTCGTATACAAGTGGGCACAGAGCCCACGTTGATCAGTCGGAGATCATGTTCCGCTGCCCATTCACCGACCCATTCGCCTCTTCTATCTGTACGGGGCGAGCCCCACTGAGTCGACTTTGAGTTGAAGTCGCCGCAGATAAGCGTTCTTCCATCCAAGAATCTTATGGCTACTCCTAGCTCTTCCAGGAATGTTAAGAAGCTTTCGTTATTGCAGTTTGGTGAGATGTAACATGCAATAACGTTTATCCCACCATGCTTGGCCACGACAAAGTCCTGTGCTCTGTACACTTGAGAGCATACTTGGGCCGCGTTTGTTGGTCTCCAGTGGATCGCTGCTAGTCCATTGTTGCTTCCGAACCAGTATGTACTCTCCGGGATATTTCTCGGTTCCGAGATAGCGCATATGGAAATATCCAACTCGATCATGTGCTGGTCTAGTAACTGTTGGGCTTGCCAGCTACGCGCCAGGTTGCACTGCAGGAGATTGTACATTTGTCTCTAATGTCTCTTCGGGCCTCCGTCCCGCATCCTCCGTATCCATGGCTTCTTGAGGTGGCTGTGGTCGTGCCGCTCCAGTTGTAGCTCTGAAGTCTGCTTTGCACATCCCCGTACCGATTCTGTGATTGGAATCTTTTCCCTGCTCTGCACATAGAATGCATCGAACCGGGTTCGTGCATGTGAGGGCAGGGTGTCCTTCCGCTCCGCATCTATAACACGTTCGACTTCTATCCACGGTCGATGTGCATTTGACTCGCAGGTGCCCATGTCCCCAACACTTAAAACATTGGGTGGGCCTGGCCTTCAAGATCTCGATGCGTGCCACCGTCCATCCTATTTTGATCTTGCCGCTTGAGGAGGCCTTGTTTGCGGCTCCCAAAGGACATTGAGCCCAGACCGTGAACAGTCCATTGGTCATCGGTCGTATGACTCCCACTTTGACCTCACTTGGCTTACATCCGCCTGCAGTTGCAATCACATCCGCCACTTCGTCGGTTCCCACCGAATCATCTATGCCGATCAGACGAACATCTCCCTTTATAACCGGTCTTGTGACCTTGGCTTCGTCCCCCAAAATACTGCAGACTTTCTCCCTGAGTAGTTCAGCTTTCGTGGCCTTGTCTTTTCCCGGCACTTCGATCAACAGTCCGCCGCTTACCGCATGCCTGATTGTTGTCTTTTCAATCTCTAGTTCTGGGAGCTTGATTCCGTCCCTGAGTTTCTTAAGCGCTGCCGAGTACGAGAAACCTTCCGCAACACCTTTGATTGCCACCGCCGCTGTTCGGGGTGGTCTCCTCCTCTTCGGTACAGGGTTTGTTCTGTTCTCCGTCTTCTTGCTGATAGCATTGTCAGAGTTAGCCTTTCGTTGCTGTTGCTGCTGCTGCTGCTGCTGCGGTCGTTGGTGCTGCTGCTGTTGATTGGCTTTCTTCTTCTGTTGCTTCTTCTGTTTCTTGCTCGTAACTGCTGTCCACTCCATACGCTCGTCGTCCTTTGATTGGATGGCAGGACGCGGGAGAGGTGGGAACTCCGTTGTAGCCAAGGAAGGGGCGACTTGCACATTGCCAGTCACTCAAGGTTTTTCTCGGGATAGACTCGGTGCCTGGGATGTGCTTGCTTTGCCCTTGGATGCGTCCCTAAGTTCGCGTCTTCTCCTTGTGAGTTCTACTATCTGCCTCGACAATTCGGCGTCCAGCTTATGATCCAGCTCCGCCGTTTCTCGCGGTCTAGTTTTCTCAACTGCCGGAATTGGCTTTGAGATACCCTGAAGTGGTGGACGCATGACTACATCCTCCATATTGTCTATCATCTCGATACTTGAAGCAATTGTGACGTTTTTAATGTTGTTTTTGCTTCTATTCTTTTTCTGCTCGGGTTCTTTTTTTGAGCCCGCCTTGACTCTAGTTTCCTCATCCTTCCTAGATCTAGACTTGGACCTCGAGGTTTCTCTTGGTGTAGCATCCATCGGAGAGGTTGCCTTGTCAGTGCGTTGGACATCAAAAGTTAACGCATTGGTCAGGTCCTGTACCTTCCTTTTAAGGTCTTCGATGTCCCTTTTCATCTTCGCCGATTCTTGCCTGGTAGCCGTGAGTTCCGAAAGGAGTTCTGCGTTGCGTCTTCTAAGGTATGCAGGATCTCCTGTATCCTCTAACCTTTCAGTAAGGAGTTTCACTGTCTCCTTAACTACTTCGACTCTTTTGCGGATCTGCCCGCTAAGCGCGCCTTGGTAGCTGCTTCTTACACGAATAGTGTCTATATCTTCTAACCATTCTACCGCAGCGACACTAGCATCATTCACGGTCATTAGGCCAAGCTCTTCAGTCGTATGTAATGGCCGGAGTAGCTGATCGATAGTTGGCTCATCAGGCCGACGTCTGCGGATTACCTTCTTCGGGGGTCTCTTGATATTTGGTTTGAGTTCCGCCTCCGAGCAAGGCTGGCTCGGTTGGTCCGAGTCAGTCATTAACAATGTCTGGTCCGAGTCAGTCGTTACCAGTGTCTGGGGTTGATTTCCCACATTTCCTAAGCCCTGGGATCTTGTTTTCCTGGCGAGAGTTTCTTTATTGTTCGTCGGAATACATTTCGCTTTGCTTGTGTGCGACCTGCGTCTTCTTTGCGGCGTAGGGTTATCCTCCTCTGTGCTGTTATCCTCTTCTTTCCTCTCGCGTTTCCCCAACAGGACAGTTGAGAAATCTATCATGCTGCCGGATGTAGATGCCACTGTTGGTGTCCCCATCGACCTTGGTTCGATAGGTTTGAGCGATCCATCTAGTAGCGCGTGTAATACGTTAACTTCGGGTTGGGTGGTGTCCCATCCCGTTCCTTCTTTAGACCACGAAAATAGACCAGCCTGGCTATCCTCATCAGCCTGTGCTTGAGTGGCTGCTATTGTCTCATTATTCGCGGCCAAGACCGTCCTATCAGGCGACGGGCTAACCTCCCACTCCTCTATAATAGCTGCGGCAATATTCTGGCTATTTTGGGCGATGGTCTGTTCAGCTATTTCTCGTCCAATTTGCTCCGCCAATGGGTTTAACGCTGTTTCACCGTACCTCTCATCAAATGCCCGGTGGAACCCTTGGCTTGGCGATGCAACCCTTTCGAGTTCCTCACCCGATTCTTCGCCCTGCGACACTTCTTCGTGTCTCTCCGCATTTAATGCCGTGAGAACCCCCTTCATATTGCTTTCTTCAGTATTTATGTTTTGTCTATCCATTTCAATTGATCCCATGTTTTACAAAGGCTCCGCTGGCCGGCGCATCTCCCACCCACCGAGGGACGACCCGAAACGTGACCGGCATCGCCCCCCGACGGGGCTCACGGTACTCCGGGAGAGCCAGCATATACCGCTGGGCGGGGGGGAATTCCGCACCCCCGTCACTGGGTTCCGTCCCCTTACAAGCAAAGCCTTCAGGGGTCTCTCGCCTCCGACAACGAGAGCACCTTTGTAAATGGCGCCACCCAGAAGGCCCCACGGACGGTTGGGGTGAGGACGCCGCTCCCCGTCCACACCTTGCCCGCCGTGGCGACCAGCACGTCCCCCCACCGGGATGTCCGGTGGAAGAGACATCACCTCTCCCGGTCGGCCGGTTCGGAACGGGAAACGGTCCCGACCGGCCGGGAGTATCTACTCTCGTCGCCGAGCCCCGCCCCGGAATAAGTCCGGGCGGCCTCGACGGCAGGCCCGCGCAGCACCCTCCGGGCAGTGCCCCTTGGGTGATTGCGCGTGGCTCCGCACCCGACCCGAGCTCGGAATATGTCCGAGTGGCCCGGGTGCGGGAACCATCCAGAGACGCTGGGACGGAGACCCAGGCTACCCAGCCTGGGGACTCCCGACCAGCACTCTGGATCATCCTTGTCTCCGGGCTCCGCCTCGGAATATGTCCGAGCGGCCCCGGAGACCAACCGACACAGCCCCCTCCGGGCAAAGCCCCTTGGGACAACCCTCCGGGCAAAGCCCCTCGGGTGACTGTGTCGGTTCCTCCGCCGGCGTGACCCCCTCCGGGCGATGCCCCTCGGGAAACCCTCCGGGCAAAGCCCCTCGGGTGATCACGCGCGGCTCACACACCTCCCCACCCCGGCGGCCCCCACCGCCAAAGAAACCCACCCCAGACACCGGGGGAGACTCCCCCAGGAAACCCCAGAAAAAATCCCCCCCGGAACAGAAGGCGAGAACCCCGGGAGGCAGAAGCCGCCTACCCGGTAGGCTTACCGGGCCACAGAGCATGGCGGGAGGGGAAGCGCCGAAGCGCCGTGCAATCCCCTTCTCCTAACGGTGCCATGCCACCGGGCGTTTGAATTCCGGGTCGCCATCCCTTACCACATACGAGCCGAAGCTCTAACGGGGAAGTGGGCCCCGTCTCTCCGGGGGGTGGAATTCTTCCACCGCCCGAAGAGAGCCCCCATAAGCGGAGGGCGTGCCCCCCAGGCCGGGGGCAGTGTACCTCGTAAGGTACTGGTCGCTGTTGGCACCCCTTGCAAGACTATCCTCTTGCAAAGGGTGAGCCCCTTCGCCACGGCAAGGCCGCGACCCACGAAGGGGACATCCATTTTGAGACTAAGGCAGTCCTTTGCATTTCATGCTACTCCACCTTACCTAGAGTCTCAAAACTACTTTGGACAAGGATTCGGAAGCATACTTTAATCATAGGCGGAACACCTATCGGAATAAATTGCGGAGTTTGCAACTTCCGACTTACCCTTACGCAAATTGGTGATTTGTGCAAGCTTTGCCAGTCTACGTACGAAGATTACTTACGCAACCCCAACGACGTTTCGCATAGAGCAATCGACGAAGCTATCTTTATTACAGTAGAGTCACAGGTAGGTCCCACGCAATAATCCGATCACCTCAGTTCCAGCGCGAATAACCTCAGATCGCGGGTATCCCCGGGGAGAATCGCATAGATTCGCGTACCCGTAATAGCGATCGTGTCTCGTGGAAAAAGCCGAGCTCTGCATTCAAATTTTCGCAGCCGCGACCCCACGAGACGTAACAAAATTTGGTGACAGCGGTGGGATACGAGTTAATATTTGCGATGGAAACACGAGGGAAGTTAGGTACGAAAAAGCTCACTGAAGTAGAAATAGACGAACTTCGCGCTCAATTGCATGCCAAGGAAGCACGGTTACGCGAACAATCCGAGATGCTTTAACAGCAGAAAGAAACGTTCGAACGCGAAAAACGGGCTTCGGAAGAAGACCTCGAAATCATCCGCAGTAACCTCGTGAGTAAGGAAACGGAAGTGGAAAAACGTTTGAACTCCATCACAATGGTAGCAACCGAAAAACCCGACTTAAGCGATCATATGATCCAAGAAATTGAACGACTACGCCAGGAGATAAACTCCATGCGCGGGAACAATACGATACCTACGCAATATATTCCCAGCACCGCGGGACGCTTTTTCGACGAACAGGCGTCTCCCGCATTCCAACACGGAACCAATTATGATAGTCCAAGGGTGTCTTTCAGGGAAGCACTTGAGACTATCCCGCCATTCGACGGTCGAAATATCCCCCTCTCTCAATTCATACGAGCATGTAGACGCGCTAAAGAAATATTCCCATCATCGTCCGAGCGAAACCTAACCCGCCTACTTCTTACTAAGTTACGCGGGCGAGCTATATGCGCCGTAGAAGACGAAGAGTGCGAAACGATAACTCAACTTGCCGACCTCCTGAATGGAGCCTTCGGATCCCCGAAAACCATCGATCAGTATCGCGGGGAGCTGAGCACAATTTACCTTAAACCAAACGAGCATATCCTTGATTTCATAAGCCGCGTAAAAGACTTGCGATCTTCTATAACGGACGCGGAACGCCGAGCGCAAGGAATGCTATCCGTCGGATCAGTAAACGAAATCGACGCCTTAACAGCACGATCTTTCTGCGAGGGCTTGCCACTCGCCTATAGGATACAATTGAGACAAGAACACTATCGCGACCCGTTTCTAGCTTTTTCACACGTTCAAAATTCTCGCGAAAAGATCGGAACTAGACAACGAAAGATTCGAAACTCCGCGCCGTTCATACGAACGTAATGTATACTTGAACGAAAAGTCTTTAGCCCACTCGACGCCCATAAAAATAAACACGAAACGATCTTTTAACAACAGATGGACTCGAGCCGAGTACTCGCCGCGCGTCGAACAAGCACGGTACAGTAACGCGCCGTTTCCAAAAGCCTATAATAGTACACAGTCACAGAGACCGACAAACACTTACAGAACGAAAGACGCCAACCAAGAGGGTCCCGAGAACAATAGACACGAACGAACCAGTAACAACAAATACTGTAGGTACTGTAAAAATCCGGGACACGAAATAGAGGAGTGCCGGAAAAGACAATACAATAACTCACGTCAGAGGAAACTCCCCTCACCCCTCGAGGCCCAGGGACGAAACTCGAGCGGGAACGTCTCGGGAAACAGATCGTCCAATACGACTAATAAACGCGGAGCAAGCTGTTACGTCCAATAATTCATCTGGCGATAAATTACCTTTTGCACAAGACGGTCTTCTCTCGCGTCTACCTCGGTGGACGTTTAAGAAGCTGCTCTCTATTTGTTTTATGGGCAACCTGCTAGGCCGGCTATACCCAAGGAAGCCGAGAGCTTGAGATTCGATTGAGAGTATCGGACGGAGAAGGAAACTGACGGGTCGGGTCGATAAATAAAGATATTTTACAAGTATAATGTCATTTATTCATTTGTAAAACCTTTACGCCGATATAAAGTTTATTGATCCTGACGTGGTTCGTGGGGAACTTGAAATCGAGTTATAATATTACTAAGTTCCTCATCTGGATTGTCAGGCTGATTAAGGTAAGTAAGGAAAGAAGCGAAGTTGTCCTGAGCTCCTTCAGGGATGAAATCGCGAGTGTCGTTGATTGTGAGGTTAGCGGTGTCTTCGTCGAAAATGTTGAGGTCTTGTTTGTTAGGAGGTTGTAAAGAGGGGTTGTGAGATAATGCGATATGTCGGCTTGGGTCCGGAATATAATATTTGGGATCGGGTAAGAAATTGTGATTCGTATTTGATTCAGAATATGGCGGATCCGGGAATAGCGGATGAGAATAATCGATGTAAGGTGGGAGGTTATTTACGGGCGAGTAAGCGTCGGGAGAAGGGGATCGAATGATTATTCGTGTGGGAAAGATTTGGACATGTAAATTAAGGAGCCTTCTCGTTCTACGTTCACGTAGTCTATGGAGATGTTGCTCGTTACGATCAATTTGATTCCTCCTTCGGAAGGGAGAGACCATCTAACGGATGGATAAATTTATGTGAATGTGTTTTACAGAAGGGGGAATATTTATAATTTAGAATAATTGAATAAAACTCACGTTTATATCGTGATCTACTCGTTAATGAAATCGAAATGAGATGAAAGGTTAGTCTATGCTAGAATGCCCTTCACCTGTTAATTAATTACGTTTTGTGTCAATAATTATTATAATTAAACAATATCGATCTTGCAATTAAATGGTATTAAGCTAGGATTGATAATAATGTGGAAAAAGAAAAGGATTCCGAATATGTATTAAAATCTATATCAAGAATATTAATACGTGTAATTTCAAACATCAATAATTAAAATCTTAAATATTGAAATAATAGTTTTTTAATAATTATCAAGACCTCTGTCATTTGGTTTGGTAAAGTAATTCGTTTGGTTTGTAGAGCAGAGAGAGAGTAAGCAGGGAAGGTTAAAGAAGTACACGGTTATCCCGTGTAAATTCTGGTCCTTAAAGGCTAATGCATACGTTCACTTTACTAAACGTGCATCTCAGAATCGTAGCAACGAATTTACCTTATGACAGAGTATTGATCTATAAATAGTAAATAGGATAAGGTAGTCAAATGAATCGAATATCAATATGCAAAATCACTGTCAGTTGGTGTGGTAAAGTATTCGCAACTATTGGAAAATGCAAGGTAATAAAAGCGTAAAAGAATAGAGAGATAGGTGTTCATCCGGCTAGGCCGGGTTCTCTGGTCCTTGTCTTAATAGGCTAATGCGACGTTCACTTTACTAAACGTGCACCTCAGAGATGACTTGCGAATGTACCTTCTGACAGGATATAGTTTCTAATGTGTACAGAGGAATTAGCGGCATTCAATTCGCTAATATGTGGTAGGATACAGGGTTACATACATATATAAATAAGCAGTAATACAATAAAATACATAAGTATATTTATTATAATAGAGCAAATAAGTATGCGAAATTGATTAAATAGTATTGAATAGTATTGGATAAAATATTGAATAGATCGACGATTGTAACGCAGACGTGTGCAGATGCAAATCGTAGATTGAAATAATATCGGAAACGCAGAGTAATATATGGCTTATGTCTATGTTCAAAATTCAGAGTTCGAAATGTAATGTAAGATTGAGTTAATATTGGATAATTAAATATAATGATTAAATATAATGAGTGCCCGTCGCGCTTTACTATTTAGGGATATGTGAACTGGCTTAAATACTCACAAGGTTAGACAATGTCTAATGTGCCTTGCTATGGTACACTTTGCTACTGTGTTCTTCCCTCTGAGTCTGAAGATCTGAGGAGCCTCGGTACCTCGGTCCGAAATGGCGGCTGTGTCTTGTTGTCTTCGGAACTCCGTAGTAATAGCTGGTTAGCTGGCTGGTGTTAGAAGTACTGAACTTGGCTGTGCTGGCTGAACAACTTTCGGCGGATCACTGCCGTTCCGTGCCGGGCGCAGGGTTTATATACCGTAAAATGTGGCTCGCTCCTCCCATCAGGCGATGCGGCTTAACCAATGGCAAGAGAGATATGCCGGGGAAGTACCGGAGACAATCTGTTCCTGGTAGAGATTGCGACGGTTAAGTCCCGGAGAGATGGCTTCTTAGTAGCGATAGCGGCGTTCCTTTGATGACTCATCGCCGGGCGCTCCGACTTTCCTTATCCTATTCTCGGTAGCGATAGCGGTATGCCTTTGTTAGCTATGCGCTCCGATTTATCTTATTTTCTTCTTAGTAGCGATAGCGGTGCTTCTTTGGTGACTCATCGCTATGCGGCTTGCAACGGGCCTTGCAGGTTGCAACGTGTTTCAGCGTTGCATCATGCGTAGTTTTAGAACCTTTTAGAATCTTTTAGATGTTTCTTGAGAGTAAAGCCGAGTTCACATAATAAAGCGGGTTTCATACCTAATTACTACTTTACAAGCGATATATATATATTTTAGGTATTATTCTCTAGAATATGTCGATTCCCTTTGCGTTTTGAAATAAAATGCATTACTTCGTAAATTTTGTTATGAATTAAAATAATCATAATGGACAGGTAAAACTTATCAATTTACATTTACAGTCCATAGTTATACGTAAATTAATGGGTAATTCACGTCAGGAATGAATTTCTATGGATTTCTAATTTTTCTAATATTTTATACTTATGATTTGAAAATCACAATGGACGGTTACAACTTATCAATTTACATTTTTATTCCATAGTTATATGTAAATTGATGGGTAATTCGCGTTAGTAACGAATTTCTATGGATTTCTAATTTTTTCTAATATTTATATCTATCATTTGAAAAAGACAATGGACGGCTAAAACTCATTAATTTACATTTTTATCCCATAGTTATACGTAAATTAATGGGTATTGTCACCCTGTGATGTGACTAAGATTCTTGTGAACAGTTAACATCTATTTAATATGTGCTTACTTCTGTCAGTCTTACATTGTTCATCAAAACAAGCGTTAACATTGTCGGTAGTTTGCATAGAAGTTGATTTACTGTTTTAAATTTGATGTACTTGAAAAGGGCTGCAATGACAGCCGAAACGTTGTTGTTGTATTTCAAATAATTATTTATAATAAATTATTGCCAGTCTGGTCGACTTTAAACATTGAGGAGTGGTTTTTTATTAATTATTACTGGCAACCTTAAGGATTATTATTTATTTTATCAATTTACATTTTTGGTCCATAGTTATATGTAAATTGATGGGTAATTCGCGTTAGTAACGAATTTCTATGGATTTCTAATTTTTCTAATATTTTATACTTATAATTTGAAAATCACAATAGACGGTTAAAACTCATCAATTTACATTTTTATTCCATAGTTATATGTAAATTGATGGGTAATTCGCGTTAGTAACGAATTTCTATTTTTTTAAATATTTTATATCTATCATTCTCTAACCTGTATGTTTCCTAACGAATGATTCGGAACGGAGCACCCTTGTTAATTATGCTTTTTATGACAGAAATGTTACTTAAAAATGGGTTGCTATTCCTATTGTCATTCGTGAGAAAACATGTTTTAACTTATGAGCAATTATATGTGAGATTAAATATTTGTTAATACCGGTCTTTCATGTAGGTTAGCGATTGTCATGACTAACATGTTAAAGGATAAATTTTTGAAAAAGATTGAAATTTTAAAATTTGTCTGGACGTTACACTCCCCTCACCCCTCGAGGCCCAGGGACGAGGCTCGAGCGGGAACGTCTCGGGAAACAGATCGTCCAATACGACTAATAAACGCGGAGCAAGCCCTGGAGAAACCAGAATCGCCATGCTAACTCCGAACGATTTTTCGCACGCGGCCACCGTTTCCATTGCCGGGGACGATTTAGCACGCAACACGAATTTCATGATAGATACTGGCGCGGCACCCAACTTGGTTAAACAAGGCCAACTAAGCCCCGATTGCGTTATCGATAAAAGCATAACTATTTTCCTTAGCGGAATTACAAGCGATAAAATCGAAACGCTCGGAGCGACAAGTATAAAATACCTCGGTCACAGGATCGACCTTCACTTAGTCCCAGACGACTTTCCACTTTCCCAAGGCGGAATCCTAGGATTCGAATTTTTACGCGACGCGTCTAAGATAGAATATTCCAAGCGCTGCATCGTGTGGCAGCAAACGCAAATCCGTTTTAACGATGCTCAGACGGTAAAAATCTTGGCTAGATCGCGGGCCACCGTCTCGCTCCAAATCAGCAATCCCAAAGTCAGTATAGGATATATTCCGCGAATTCATGTGAACGAAGACATCTACTTAGGAGATGCCGTCGTCACTAATCGTAACGGCACAGTATATATGAAAGCCGTTAACATAAGCGACAAAGACCAAGAATTGTATTTACCTAGAGTAAGATTACAAGAGATCGAGAAAATTTCCAAATCTTGTCCACAAAACCTCGAGGATCCTTCATCCTATCTCAAGGGTCGTAAAAGCACCCTCCCTAACCTAAAATTCCAACGCACGGGTCATATAAACACTGAGGACGGTCCCTTAACCTTAGGGCATCTGGGGACCAATCTCATAAAACATAACAACATAAAACCTCAACACGTCGCAGCGTTGACCCGACAAAACACACAATCTCGTCCCGAAGAAATAAAAACACTGCTGCGGCTTGAACACTTAAATGCGGAGGAGACTAAACACGTACATAACCTCATAAACGTCTACAACGATTTGTTCCGTCTCCCCACCGATAAATTACATTCCACAAACGTCACTACACACACAATTCCGACAACCGACGAATTAGCGGTCCACACGAAACAATACCGATTTCCGCCGATGCACAAGGAGGAAATTAATAAACAAGTACAAGAACTCATCGAGAACGATGTCATTCAACCATCCACTTCACCGTACAACTCCCCCTTGTGGATCGTGCCAAAGAAACCGGACTCGAAAGGTAACAAACGCTGGCGCATGGTAAATAGATTATCGGGCGCTGAATGAAAAAACGATCGGGGACGCGTACCCTCTACCGAACATAGTGGAAATCCTCGATCAACTAGGAAGCGCGAAGTACTTTAGCGTATTCGATTTAGCATCGGGTTTCCATCAAATCAAAATGGATAAAACACACGCCCATAAAACGGCGTTTTCCACACCGTACGGGCACTATGAATTTAAGAGAATGCCGTTTGGGCTCAAAAACGCCCCCGCGACATTCCAAAGACTCATGGACCAGGTACTCACCGGAGGCGCCGAACTATTTGTGTACCTTGATGATATCGTATTATATTCCAGCTCACTGCGAGAGCACGAAATAAAGTTCCACAAATTGGCGGAACGACTTAGGAAGACAGGACTGCGACTCCAGCCCGACAAGTGCGAGTTCCTCCGTAAAGAAGTCACGTACCTGGGACATGTCATAAGCGAAAGTGGAGTGAAACCCGATCCTAAAAAGATAACCGCGGTTCAGAGTTTTCCCCGCCCTAAGGACCCGAAGAATATCAAACAATTTCTCGGGCTAGCGGGATACTACCGGAGGTTCATACCTAATTTCTCGAAGATAGCGCGCCCGCTTACCGATCTGCTGAAAAAGGATGAGACCTTTGTTTGGCATAAGGAACAGGAGACAGCCTTTACGCACTTCCGCGATGCATTGTGCAAAGAACCGATACTACAGTATCCGGATTTTACGAAACCTTTCGTTATAACTACCGACGCATCCGGATACGCAATAGGCGGTGTCCTGAGCCAAGGGCCGATTGGAAAAGACCTCCCTATAGCGTACACCTCCAGGTTACTAAATAAGGCCGAGCGAAACTATTCGACTATAGAAAAGGAACTATTAGCAATAGTTTACAGCGTAAATTTCTTTAGGCCTTACATATACGGTAAGAAGTTCAAATTGGTCACGGATCACAAACCTTTGGTGTGGCTACATTCAGTAAAAGACCCATCTTCCCGTCTTGTCCGATGGCGTCTAAAACTATTAGAATACGAGTATGAGGTATTATACAAAGCAGGAAAAATAAACGCCAATGCAGACGCCCTCTCGCGAAATCCTACCCCAGATCCTATGCCCGAAATCGAACGAGTCCTCCCTCTCTCACAAATACAAAGATTGTCCGACTCCAATGAATCCCTATTCACCGCCAAGAAGAAGCGAGGCGCAAAAACTCCACGAATCACAAACAAGCTGGATTGCGGCGAACAGCGTCCCTCACCGACCCCCGATAATTCGAAATCAGAGGAAACAAACTCGCCCCCTAGTTCCAGCGAGGACAGCGACTCGGAAAACGAAACCGATAGCAACTCCAGTTCCAGTAGCGAGGAGTTATTCAAAAACGTAAACAGTCCTTTCATTCCACGGGCCGCCGTGAGGCCCCGCGTGATAAATATCCCGGACAATTTCGCGACACGGAAGGATAACCTTGTCATTTTCATAACGCAACAAGGAACACCGATCGACAAGGGAGCCCAAATATTGCAAGTAGCGAACTCCTTGCCGATGACCAGAGATGCAGCTTTGGGCAGGGCAAGGATAAGTCGCGAGGGCACCCAACGCGTAATTTCACTCGCGGTAAAGGAAAGAATCTCCGGCGTTACCGAAAAAGAAATAATAAAAGAAGCAATACACTCGCTACTAGACGTTATCCGAGAATTGGGCTTCGATCTCGATCAGTAAAGGCAATGTTGACAATGTACATTGGAATACGATATATAACCTCTTAATTAAAATACTAGACGAAATCGACATAAGAATATTTATTTGTACGAACGACATAACGATTCCCGAGAAGGACCAAAGAGAACAAATTCTCGCCGAAAATCATTGTTCCGCGGTAGCAGGACACAAGGGCATCACCAAAACTTACAATAAGATTAAAAAACGCTACACTTGGAGCGGTATAAAAACTGATGTCCAAAATTTCGTCAAAAACTGCCGCGCGTGTCAATTAAAGAAATTGGTTTGCGTAAAAACTAAGCAACCAATGATCCTAACCGACACCCCCGATTCGGCCTTCGAAAAGGTCTCCATGGATATAATGGGTCCCCTCCCAACCACGAAACAAAACAATACGTTGTTACGTCTCGTGGGGTCGCGGCTGCGAAAATTTGAATGCAGAGCTCGGCTTTTTCCACGAGACACGATCGCTATTACGGGTACGCGAATCTATGCGATTCTCCCCGGGGATACCCGCGATCTGAGGTTATTCGCGCTGGAACTGAGGTGATCGGATTATTGCGTGGGACCTACCTGTGACTCTACTGTAATAAAGATAGCTTCGTCAATTGCTCTATGTGAAACGTCGTTGGGGTTGCGTAAGTAATCTTTGTACGTAGACTGGCAAAGCTCGCACAAATCACCAATTCGCGTAAGGGTAAGTCGGAAGTTGCAGACTCCGCAATTTATTCCGATAGGTGTTTCGCCTATGATTAAAGTATGCTTCCGAATCCTTGTCCAAAGTAGTTTTGAGACTCTAGGTAAGGTGGAGTAGCATGAAATGCAGAGGGCTGCCTTAGTCTCAAAATGGATGTACCCGACACCAACTTGGCAATAGAATAAGGGTTCAAACGGTACAAAGAGATTAACTTCTGGAGGAGGGGTTATGCCTCTAAGGGTGAGTGGGCACATTTGTGCTTGTTGCGTAATCGAATTGATAATGCGTCATTCGCTCGTAGATCTTCGGTGAACCCGGCAGTTATCGAGAAGTTAGTAGTCGTCGGCAAAACCGTCGGTAATTGTTCAGTAAAACACTGGTAAGGTGTCAGTAAGGTGTCGATAACCCGTTGGTAAAAGAACGAACGTCGGTATATGGTTGGTAATGTCGGTATAAGAACGTATGTCGATATATAGTCGGTAATGTCGGTAAAAGAACGTATGTCGGTATATTGTCGATAACGTCGGTAAAAGAACGTATGTCGGTATATCGTCGGTAATGTCGGTATGTCGGTATATTGTCGATAACGTCGGTAAAAGAACGTATGTCGGTATATCGTCGGTAATGTCGGTAAAAGAACGTATGTCGGTATATTGTTGGTAATGTTGGTAAATCGAGAGTGTTCTCAATTGATTATTGTTTAAATGACTACTTGTTGTACGGATTTACGAAGTTATTTCTTGAGACACAAAGATTTTTAAGAGATTGAACTATTTGCGTTTTCCGTGTTAGAATTCCGAGGGTTGCACCGCGCGTGGTGGTCGACCCTAGTTTTATAGCCCGACCCTTTTTTTTTATAGCTTCCGCAGTGACGATGAAAAAGAGGAAAAATGCGTCGGAGATTTTTCTAGAATGTTCTCTTCTACGTGGTAGAAGCGTTTCTGAATTTGCTAACACGCGCGATTCCTTAGGTTAACGTGAATTTCACTTACCTTTAGTAGCACTTTCTTGATCGTGTCGGCTCGTACTTGGAGGTAGTGCGTGCGGCGAGAGTTGTTCACTGGGATGTTGGGCAGCGGCAGGCGTCGTGGTCGGAAAGTTATTGGTATGCACCTCCACGGTAAGAGTTCGTCGTTGTTATTATTTTTAATGTTAAAAATGTTCTCGTATTCAGGATCGGCCTGATATTCCACTCCGAGGAATTGAGAATATTCCTCGGTCGCTGATTCACGATAGAGTCGATTTAGTTTTCGTAATTGATTCTTCCTTCCTGCGCGTCGCGTCTTAGGCATATTGAATTTGATGCATCCTCTGAATAATTACTCAAATAAGGAGGGTTGATATGCGGCGGACCTCACTATCAGTTCCTTATTTTGGCAATTGCTGAGAATGTTAATTCTAACTGTGATGAGCGGTGGTCCGTTCCAGACACAGTTTTAAATTGTTCTGAATTCAAACGCCGTATGACAGATTTAAGCGCTATCGTGTTTTATCACGGGAGTGGAAGTTTTGAAGAGTACTGAACACTGGTTTTCACACATGAATACACTGGTTTATTCGTATAGTAGTACAGAATTCGAAACTAGAACTTAGAATTAGAATTTAGACTTAGACTTAGAATTTAGATTTTAGAGTTAGGATATTATACTTAGAGTTAGAATTTTTGAATTAGAGTTAGGATTTAGAATTTGGACTTAGAGTTAGAATTTAGAAGTGCGACTGTACTGTTCGGTGTCGCGCAGAGAACTGGTGAAATTCGGGACTGCTCTGAGGTCCTTCGTTTCGGCGGCTCGGGCCTGCGGCGGCCTGGAGAGGGGGAACTCTCCGGAGTAGGGGCTCTCACCGTGGTGGGAGATCCTTAGGCGCTACGAAGCGCCACGCTTAGTTTCTAGGCGGAGTTAAGCGTCATGGCCGGCTTTGGCGCGCTTTTCAAATAGCGTTTAAGGAACTTGGAGTAAACGAAAAAATAACAATAAAATATTAAATTTCGTTCGCCAGGAATGAAATACTAAGGTAGTAGATATTAAACTGACTACACTGGCTGTCTATTCGATTTGTTAAACTATATTTATTGACGTTTCGACCATACGGGTTGTGGTCCTTTTTAAAATTACAATAGAAGCATTCTAGAAATTAATGTACATGCAATCAGAATCAACATTTAAATTGAAAACGTAAAATGTAACAAATGAGACTTACAATGAGTTACTGCATATCGTTATTGACATTTAAAAGTACGCTCCGGTGAGACTTAACTTAAGATCGGATGGTAAATTAACTGCGTTTCACTTGTGTCATCTTGCCACGACTGAGCACACTGTACTAACGAATAAACACGCCGAAAATTATGTCAAAGTTAAAAGTTAACAATATTTACAATCTCGCTAAATTGTGATGTACCATATGGCAAATTACTAAAATAAAATATAAAAAATAAAAAATAAAATATAAAAAGTATAAGATAATAAAAAGACAAATAAATAAATAAATAAATATATTCGGTTCGCTTATGTCATCCTGCCTTAACATACCAATAATAAACTACTAATAATAGCTCCCAACAATGTATGTTAAAAATTTTTTACTTCAATTTCTAAACAAACTATCATATATCGTACTAAAGCTTTCAGTGTCTTTCTGTAAATTGATACTGGAATTCAATTTCTTGATAAAGTACATTTCGGCTATTTCTCTTTTTGTTCTATTGTTTTCTTTATGCAGAATTAAAGGATTCGACCAATCAAATTCATGTCCTTGATTAATTCTGTGCTCACTAACAACAGAAAAATTGCTCGCTGAATTTTTAATATTACGTCGGTGTTCGTTAATCCTAGTACTGAGATGTCTTTTTGTCTGCCCTACATAATTAGAATCACAATTGTTACAATTAATACAATAGACTACGCCGGTTTGCTTATTAATATCTAAATTATCTTTCCCCGATTTTATTAAACAGTTCAGTTTTTTGGGGATGGTAAAAATTACGTTAAGGTTCTTTTTGTTTAGAAATCTATATATGGTACATCACAATTTAGCGAGAATGTAAATATTGTTAACTTTTAACTTTGACATAATTTTCGGCGTGTTTATTCGTTAGTACAGTGTGCTCAGTCGTAGCAAGATGACACAAGTGAAACGCAGTTAATTTACCATCCGATCTTAAGTTAAGTCTCACCGGAGCGTACTTTTAAATGTCAATAACGATATGCAGTAACTCATTGTAAGTCTCATTTGTTACATTTCACGTTTTCAATTTAAATGTTGATTCTGATTGCATGTACATTAATTTCTAGAATGCTTCTATTGTAATTTTGAAAAGGACCACAACCCGTATGGTCGAAACGTCAATAAATATAGTTTAACAAATCGAATAGACAGCCAGTGTAGTCAGTTTAATATCTACTACCTTAGTATTTCATTCCTGGCGAACGAAATTTAATATTTTATTGTTATTATACGCCTTTGACATTAATGATGGCATCTTACCGGGAAGGAAGTTTTTTCAATTTGATCACGTTACATTATGGAAAGCAACAGACTCAGCTTTTGAAACAGTAAATGGGATTGAATTTGAAGATTTCTACAACTAAACAACAACTCATCTTCTTGCTTCGGTGTAGAAGGTTCGACGTGCTTCCACCGCATATTCATAATTTGAATTTTAGAGTACGGTTTCAGAATAATCTTGTTACTCGAAGGTTTTCCACATTTGTATCGCGTGGCAAACAACTTATTTTGAACCTAGAAATTAAGGACATTAACTTTTTCTTAAATCGTTCTAATGTAAGAAGCAGACAATTAGAAAGGAATCTGCAATCTGCGCTACCGAATAAATTACTTAAAGAGTTTAAAGAATTACAGAATCTAAAAGTTCTAAAACATAAAAATATAATTAAAGGTAAATTAATTAAAAAATTTGATCTGCTTCTCAATCGTCAAAATAAGCTATATAGTGGGTTTTTCAATTTCGATTATAATAAATGGATAATTAATAATTCTGATAAAGTAGTACCAGAGAACACACTTAGGTTTCTGAGCTTGGGGGAAAAATTCGGATTGCCGTTTAATCATAATAGTGAAAAAGATTCTGAGTTATTTGCTCTTAACGTAATAAAAAACTTTGAATTAAATAGCCACCGACTGAAGGGCAACCTACTGAATGATACGCGTAACTGCATCGCTAATTCTTTGAATAGACTTAAAAACAAAAGAAAACATCAAGATTTTATAAATAGACATATTCTAATCGAATTCTCAAAGTGTAAAAAGTTTTTAAATGACAACAAAGATATTTTTGTAACGCGAGCGGATAAGGGACAAGTCACTGTCATTATGAACAAGGACAAATACGTGCGTCAGATGACTGAATTGTTGAGTGACACATCGACATATAAAATCATGAAAAAAGACCCGATAAACAATGTATCTCAAAGAATTAACGACTTATTAAAATCTTGGCAAAAGAACAACTTAATTGACGAACGCACTCTTAATAATTTAAAATGCACGAACGGGAACACTCCGAGAGCATATGGATTGCCGAAGATCCACAAAGCGGGAACCCCCTTAAGAATTATCATCTCTTCTATTGGGAGTCCAACGTATATGATGGCAAATTATTTACACTCTATCTTACTAAATTCAATTCAAAAACCTCGATCGTTCGTCAAAGATAGTTGGGAGTTCGTCAAATCAATAAATAATAAAACCATAGAGTCAACCGATATAATGGTGTCCTTGGATGTCTCTTCACTCTACACTAATATTCCGAAGGAACTAGTCATAAAAGGTATAGAAAAGAGATGGAATGAGATATCGGAACATACTAATTTTAGTTTTCAACAGTTCAGGCATGCGATTGATGCAATATTGTGTTCAACTAGTTTCATGTTTAATGGGATAGCTTATGAACAGATTTATGGGAGTCCAATGGGCTCACCTCTCTCCCCCATACTCGCAAATATCGTAATGGAGGATCTTGAAACGGATTGTTTGTCCTTGCTTGGTTTCGAAACATCTTGTTTCTATAGATATGTAGATGACATATTCATGATCCTTCCTAACGATAAACTGTTAGAGGTGAGCGAAGTATTTAATAGCTATCACCCAAGACTAACTTTTACTTATGAGATTGAAACTAATAATTCTCTCAGCTTTTTGAATACAATTGTCCACAGGGATGATAATAAGCTCATAACTAACTGGTACAGAAAACCAACATTCTCAGGAAGATACATCAATTTTTTCTCGAATCATCCGACGAAATATAAAATTAACACTATTACCAATTTAGTTGACCATGCAATAAATTTATCTAACAAACGGTTTCATGACTCTAATTTAAAAATTGTAAAGAATATTTTGAAAAATAATTGCTTCCCGGAAAATCTCATTAATAAATATGTCAATGATAGAACCCACAAGCTGTCACAACCTATAAACAATAAGGATAAAAAAATTATAAATGTAGATTCGACGGATGTTTCGAGGGAAAATTTCATCGTCATTTCATATTGTAATCGGTTCACTAATGACATATATAGATTTCTAAACAAAAAGAACCTTAATGTAATTTTTACCATCCCCAAAAAACTGAACTGTTTAATAAAATCGGGGAAAGATAATTTAGATATTAATAAGCAAACCGGCGTAGTCTATTGTATTAATTGTAACAATTGTGATTCTAATTATGTAGGGCAGACAAAAAGACATCTCAGTACTAGGATTAACGAACACCGACGTAATATTAAAAATTCAGCGAGCAATTTTTCTGTTGTTAGTGAGCACAGAATTAATCAAGGACATGAATTTGATTGGTCGAATTCTTTAATTCTGCATAAAGAAAACAATAGAAGAAAAAGAGAAATAGCCGAAATGTATTTTATAAAGAAATTGAATTCCAGTATCAATTTACAGAAAGACACTGAAAGCTTTAGTACGATATATGACAGTTTGTTTAGAAATTGAAGTAAAAAATTTTTAACATACATTGTTGGGAGCTATTATTAGTAGTTTATTATTGGTATGTTAAGGCAGGATGACATAAGCGAACCGAATATATTTATTTATTTATTTATTTGTCTTTTTATTATCTTATACTTTTTATATTTTATTTTTCATTTTTTATATTTTATTTTAGTAATTTGCCATATGGTACATCACAATTTAGCGAGAATGTAAATATTGTTAACTTTTAACTTTGACATAATTTTCGGCGTGTTTATTCGTTAGTACAGTGTGCTCAGTCGTAGCAAGATGACACAAGTGAAACGCAGTTAATTTACCATCCGATCTTAAGTTAAGTCTCACCGGAGCGTACTTTTAAATGTCAATAACGATATGCAGTAACTCATTGTAAGTCTTATTTGTTACATTTCACGTTTTTAATTTAAATGTTGATTCTGATTGCATGTACATTAATTTCTAGAATGCTTCTATTGTAATTTTGAAAAGGACCACAACCCGTATGGTCGAAACGTCAATAAATATAGTTTAACAAATCGAATAGACAGCCAGTGTAGTCAGTTTAATATCTACTACCTTAGTTAAACGAAAAAATTTATACGGCCGGACGTGACAATCGTACATCCTAACTATACAAGACCTGCTAACCAAATACTCCCTTGCGATCCCACTCCGACAAGCAGGAGCGATACAAGTAGCAGAAGCATTTACTAACGACCTTATTTGTACATTCGGCGCACCGGCGATCCTCACCGACCAGGGCTCACACTTTATAAACAGCCTCATGAGGACAGTAGCCCGAAAATTTAAAATCAAGCAATGTAAGACCACAGCGTACAGACCACAAGCGAACGTATCGGTAGAACGATCACACCAGGTACTCTGGGAATATATGAAGCAATTTGTTGATAGAAATAGTGAATGGGATCAAATTTTAAAACTAGCATCGTTTTCGTATAATACGAGCGTACATGAGGGTACGAAATACACTCCGTATGAACTCATTTTCGGGAAAATCGCGCGGGTCCCCTCGAGCGACCCGGACATCGAAAGCATGACTAACGAAAGCTATACACAATATTTAACCACACTATTCAACAAATTGCGTGATTCCCAAACAGCCGCACGCGAAAACTTAAATAATGCTAAGAATAGAAGTAAGAAATACTACGATAAAAAAATCAATACACGTAAATTTAAGATTAACGATAGCGTTTACTTACTTAAAGAACCTAACAGAGGGAAATTAGGAGACCAATATACAGGTCCCTATGGGATAATAAAGATACTAGGAAAAAATAATGTTAAGTGGGCCTTCGGCGAGCACTTCCGCCAATTGACCCCGAGGGTAAACAAGGCAGCGATGGCGCTATGCCGACTGCTGCCAAACCTCGGGAGACCGGACGGAGGGGTTCGCCGATTGTACGCCGGAACCATACACTCTATGATCATGTACGGGGCCCCCGTGTGGGCGGAAAAAGTGGAGGCCACCCGCAGGATAAAAGATGCGCTGCATCAATTGCAAAGGCGGGTGGCCAACCGAATCTGCCGGGGGTTCCGTACCGTAAGCTGGACGGCCGGGGGGGTACTCTCAGGAGTGCCCCCTATAGAATTACTAGCCCGCATGTACGCCGAAGTATACAGGCGTACACGCGGGCTACAAAGGCAGGGAACGGCCGTCACAGCTGGTGTCCGGCGTGCATTGAGGACCCACACCCGACGGCAATTAATAGAAAGCTGGTCCGGCATGTTGCAAAACCCGCAGCTGCCGGGGCAGTGGACCGTCGGGGCCATCCGGCCCTGCCTGGAACAGCTGGGCAGGGCCAAGGGGGGTGTTACCTACCAAATGACGCAGGTGCTCACCGGGCATGGATGCTTCGGTGAGTACCTGTGTCGCATCAAGAAGGAGCGCACGACACGCTGCCACCATTGCAGCAATAGGAGGGATACCGCCGGCCACACGCTCCAAGAGTGTGTGGCCTAAACGGAGGAGAGGGAAGAACTGAAGGCGAGTATCGGAGGAGGGGACCTCTCTCTACCATCTGTGGTAAGACAGATGGTGGAGAGAGAAGAAGTATGGAAGGCATTCTCCTTCTTCTGTGAGAGAGTGCTCTTACAGAAGGAGGAGGCAGAGAGAGAGAGGGAGAGGGCTGGGAGAGATGCCTCTCAGCCCTCGGATGAAGACGAGGACGGAGGCAGCAATCCTGGAGATGGGGGCGGGCCCCCCCCTTCTCCCGCCGTTGGCGGGTTCGCCCGTCCGTGGCGGGGGTGGGGGGAGATGCGCCCTCAGGAGGGGAGACAGAAATGGGCGCAGGGGACGGGTCCTCTCTTTTCCCGCCGTCGGCGAGCTCGCTCGTTTGTGGCGGCGGGAATCGGGGGGGGCGCGTCCTCGGAGGAAGGGGAGGAGACAGAAATAGGCAAGGGGGCGGGCCCCCTCTTTTCCCGCCATCGGCGAGCTTGCTCGTCTGTGGTGGCGGGAATCGGGGGGGGCGCGCCCCTGGTGGAAGTAGAGATGACAGGAGTGGGGACGGGCCCCCTCTTTTCCCGCCATCGGCGAGTTCGCTCGTCTGTGGTGGCGGGAACCGGGGGGGGGCTCGCCCTCAGCGATGCAAGAGGCAGTCGCGGAGGAGGGGGTGGGCCCTCTCTTTCCCTCGCCATTGGGGAGATCACTCTCCCGTGGTGGCGGGGGGCGGGGAGGGTCCGCCATCTTGACACCCGCGCCGTATGACGCGGGGTGAGGTTGCCGGGGGGGGGTCGGGGACAATTAAGTCCATGGACTCCCCCCCTAAGACCTCTCGAGAATCGGGGGCGTGGGTGCGCCGCCTCGCCTAGGCGGGGTGGGCGCGGCCACGCCCCCGAACGGGAAATCCCCCTGATTGCGGCCGAATCCCTGACTTCCAAGGGAGCGGAAGGAGCCGTAATCGGGGGGACCGAGGGGGGGCCACGCGTCTCTCGGGACGCCTGGGCCCCCCTCTATGACGGAGACGTGACGCGCGGGGCTCTCTCACCGGGAGCCACAAGGCACCGGTGGGAGGGCAACGCCGTCCACGGAGGGGGTTTCTCTCCTTCTGAGAGGAACTCCCTGGAGAGGGCCTCCGGGGCGAATGCCGAATCCCCATTCCCTTTGGGAGGGGGAGGGAGCACCGCTCCGGAGGCGGGGGGTGGCGGCTCGAGCGGGACACTCGAGCCGTGACCCCGCCCCCCAAACTCTTTGGGAGGGCGCGACGTAGGGTCGATACCGCCCTGCGTCGCAACCGCGAGAACCCCCGCACGATGCAATCCGCGGGGGGGGAGAGTGCCGCCTTCAGCGCTGAAGGCGGCACTCTCCCAAGGAGGGATTAGGCGGGGGGGGCGGCCAGTCGGCATGGAAAAAAGCATCCTGGCCGTTCCCCATTAACGCCCGTGAAGGTATCCGCAGTAGGTTTAGTGAGGTATGTCTTGGGCCCCCTGACCGATCCACACGTGGATCGGCCAAGGGGAACAAGAAGTCCCACATAACCATTCTGGCCTCTTCCCGGAGGCCGGAGGTATCCATGAGGATTCCCACTGCGGAAAAAAAAAAAAAAAAAAAAAAAAAAGGAAAAAATAATGTTAAGTTAGCTATAAGTAATTCCCTCAGGGGCACTGCGGACTTCCCTCAGGGGCACTGCGGACTCATCCCTGCAGTGTACGGGTGTCGCAATCCCGAGGTACCCGAGCTGGAGTGCGTGTGAAGGATGAATGGGGCGTGATAGGCGTGCAGGCCCTAAAAAGGACTTGTCCACTGCACTAGGTGAAGGAAAACACCGAAGATAACACCCGGGGGGGAGGCCCCGTTAGCTGAGTAAGGCAACCTCCTAAGGGGAAGGAAAACCCCCGACAGAAAAAACCAATTTTTCTTGTTTCATGAGATGGTGTCCAAGAAAAGAGAAGACTTCCTGGAGTCGGATACCAGGAACCGGCGGGGGGGGGGCGTAGGCCTGGCTCTCTCCTCGTCGTCATCCAGCGACGGGTCGTCCTTGAGTTTGTCGGCTGGGCTCAAGGACTTATATGCGACAGTGCCGAAAAAGGTTATAGTTGAGGTCGAGTCTCAGCTCTGTGACCTAGATGGTCTTTGGGAGGATCGAGACCCTAGTGTGGATCCTGGAGAGCTCGTGTGGTGCATTCACCGAGTTCTTCAGGATAGTGAGGTGAAAGTGTTCCGTCCGCTGGGGATATATCGCCGGCTAGCGGACCACGTTAGGAAGTTTTTCCGAGAGTGCTCTCGCGGTGAGACGGTTTTCTGTGGTTCTCACGCGTGTGTTAGTGTTGTGAGCCCGATTGACGTTGCGTGCGCGTCGGGTGAACAAATGTGTTCGTCGTTGGGGTCGGAGAGTGACTGTTCCCAGCATCTCCGTTCCCCAGAAATAGTTCGTGGAGGGAGTGACGACGAGGAGCTTCCGGAGGCTTCCTTTGTCACCGTCCCCTCGTTGAGTTCGCCGAGGTCTCCTGAGGCGGACGAAGGAATGGCAGCCCTCGGACAAGAGGTTGCTGTTTGGCCGCAAGCGGTACCCTAGAAGTTCTAGGCCGGGTGCGTCCAAGCGTAAAGCCGAGAAGCGGGGTCGCCCCAAGAAGACCGGGGACTACGTCGGTCTGGCTGAGGCAAAGGAGCGTCTCAACAGAGCGGTGGAGCGGGAATTAGAGTTGGCGGACATCCGTAGGGTCCTGGACCCGGATCTTGGCCCGGAGTTGTCCGCAGTGGGCGTCGAAAATATCCCGTCGGATGAGGTTTTCCGTGCCAGCCTGCAGAATGTGACCAACCAGGAGCTTCGCAGGCTGGCTGAGACGTCCGCTTCCCAAGTGGAGAAGGTGTCCGAGGTTACTGGTCTCGATCCGATCGTGGCCAGGGATCTCCGGATTTCTTCGATGAGGCTAGGGAATATCTTCCATGAGATGGAGGGGCGTATCGTTCTTGAGGCGGATCCCCAGATCGAAGCTCTTCGGAGTGAAAATCTGGGGCTCAGGAACAGGATCTCGGCCCTTGAACGGGAGCGAGATAGAGTGGCCGAAGAAATGGCTGCCTTTCGGGCTGCTCTTCCGGAGCTGGAGGAGAAGCACTTTTTTGGCGGGGCTTCGAAGAGGGCTCCAAAGAAGAAGAGGCAGCGAGTGGAGTCTTCTCCAGAGTCAACAGGTGACATGGCGGAGCGTGAAGAGGTGCTGCCGGGATCGCACCCTCTCACGGTTGCGGACCTTTCGGCCATCCTGGATAGGAGGTTTGCCGACCTTAGGGTCGATATTACATCGGCGGTTCTGGCCAGGGTGGGCCCATTGCTTGCGGGGCGGCCTGGGGCCCCTCCATTCGGAGGGGCTTCCATGGACGAGCTCCCTGTAGGCTCAGGTGGTGGAGCTGGTGCTCCAGGGTCTGGTCCCGTGGTTGGGGGCTCCGCTGCTTCCGCTCGTGCGGAGGTTCCGGCGGATGCCTCTGGTCCCGGGCCCTCCAAAAAGAGGAAGAGGCGTCGTCGTGCGCGTAGGCCCAGGCGTGCCTCTGAGAAGGATGTGTCTGCTCCTCTGGGCACTTCTGCCCAGAAGGAGAGACGGGTTTCTCCTCCTGCCAGGCCCCCCTCTAAGTCGGTGGTCTCTCTGACAATTGAGGGGGAGGGGCGGGAGGAGTCTTATGCGGCGGTCCTGTCCAGGGCCATGAAGGCGATTGATCTGCCCAGTCTGGGCATTACCAACTCTCGTCTCCGTCGAGGTGTGACGGGGAGCATTTTGGTTTCCATTCCGGGGAAGGACTCGGCTGGCAAGGCGGATGCTCTGTCGGGCGAGCTTCGCAGATTGTTTTCGCCTGAAGGCAAAGTTAGGGTTGGCCGTCCCTGTCGTACGGAGGAGATACGGGTCCGTGGCGTGCTGGCCTATATGAGGAGGGAAGACATCCTGGTGTCGGTGGCTGAGGCTGGTGGATGCAGTGTCGCCGACCTCAAGGCGGGGGAGATACGTGTATCTCCCAAATCAAACATCGGGTCTCTCTGGATTCGGTGCCCTGCTGGTGCTGCGCGCAAATTGGGCGCTTCAGGTAGTATTCGCATGGGGTGGACGAGGCTGACGGTTACTTCCGTTGGCCCGTCGCCCCATGCAGTGTTTCAGATGCCACGCCTTTGGACATTCGTCTAACAGGTGTGGATCTGAGGTTGTTCGCAGCGGCTGCTGTTTCCGGTGTGGGATTGAGGGGCACTTGGCGGCCGTCTGTGAGGCGCGGCCCCACTGTGTCCCCTGCTCCATCAGTGGGAGGCAGGCAAACCACCGTGCGGGCTCGGGGGCGTGTGCCAGGAGAGGTGTGCCCCCTTGCAGGACATTTACAGGTAAGGGAAATGTCCCTTTTAATCGTGGACAGGCTCCGGGGCGCCCTGATGGGGGGACTGGTGATCAGCCCCTCAGTCCAGTGGCGGGCCCGTCGGGGATTGCGGGGGGGCGGCGGAGTGTATCGAGAGGTGCATCCGTGGCTTCCTCCTGTGCCCCGACAGAGTTGATGTCAGACTCGTGATTGTCTACTGTTGTTATGAGAACTGCGGCCATGCTGTTCCCCAGTAATATGGGGACTTTTGGTCCGGTTACGTTCTCTGTCCTTAGTCCGTTCTCTGTTTAGTAGGTAGCGGCGATGGGTGTTTGGGTGCCGGGGAGGTTGCCGAGAGGTAACTCCGCGGCCCCCCTTTCACCTACGCCAAGTTCATGTTTGTTCTGGTCCTTTTGTCTTTCGTCAATAGGTGGGGTGTACATCTCTCCCCACCTTTATCTGTTTGTCGGCCTTTTAATGTAGGCTCTCTCTAGGAGTCGGGCCTGTGGCCCTTACTTGGTCTCTAGTTATTACTGTGGTTGTGTATACATGTAGTGTACACGTCGAGTTCGTGATGTCCCGTGACGTCATTTCATGTGGGGCTGATGACTGCGGTCATCTCGCCAACCAGGCTGGCAGGGAAAGTAGTGGGGGCTCCAATCCCATTGCACGTTGGCCTCGGGATGGCCGGGGGTGAGCTGATAGCCCGGCTCCCCCTATTTACCCTCTCGGGGTGAGGGCATTGGACGGGCAACTTAGTTGCCCGGGGTTGCATCCTTAACAGGATCCGGTCATGGGTGTCCACCGTGAAGTTATGCGTTAGCGGTTCCGCGGTGGACAATACCCGTCAAAGACCAGGGGCTATAGTCAGGTTTTAGGCTGGTACCCCGTCCGCTAGTCCTTCGGGATACTACGGACGGGAATCCGCCACGAAGCCTCCTGGCCCTCCCTCAAGGGTCAGGACGCAAAGTTTGGTTTAGGCAAATTTCCTGACTAAAAAAAAAAAAAAAAAAGCTATAAGTAATACTCCCTCAGGGGCACTACGGACTCATCCCTGTAGTGTACGGGTGTCGCAATCCCGAGGTACCCGAGCTGGAGTGTCTGGTGATGGATGAACGAGGTGTGATGGGCGTGCAGGCCCTAAGGACTTGTCCACTGCACTAGGTGAAAGAAAACACTGACATAACACCCGGGGGGGGGGAGGCCCCGTTAGCTAAGTAAGGCAACCTCCTAAGGGGAAGGAAAACCCCTGACAGAAAAAACCAATTTCTTTTTCAGAAAATTATGAGCAGTACGAAGAAAGAAGAGAACGTCCCGGGTTCGGGTACCGGGAACCGGCGTGGGGGGGGTGTAGGCTTGGCTCCCCCTCGTCGTCATCGAGCGACAGATCGTCCGCGGATTTGCCGGCTGGGTCCGCGGATAAGCACACTACAGTGCCGACGATTGAAGTCTTTGACCGGCTGAGGGCGATGCAAATCAGGTTCGAGTCCCGTGTTATCGGTGATGATCCTCGGGACCTGGTGCGTGAGATGACGGCTCTCATTGGGTCCAGGGAGGCTCGATTCTTCCGGGGAAGAGAACCGTATGAGAAGATGCTGGCTTTTTGCCGGCTATTCTTAGGATTTTGTGCCACAAACTTCTACCCGGTGGTGTGTGCGGCACACAAATGCATCCTGGTCAAATTCTGGCGAGTGAGAGAGTCTTACCTCGCCTGAGGACCGTCGATTGCTCTACAGGATGAGGATAGGTGGTTCGGCGGAATTTCTTGTTCGGGAGAAGGAGGAGATCCGCGGCGATGATCCTCAAGTAAGTGGAGATATGTCGGGGGCAGGGCTGTTGCTGCCGCTTCCCCCCTCTAGGGGGGGTCGCTTGGCGCGATCACCCTGTCTGACGACTCTATGGTGGTTTTCTTCTGCCGGGGGCCCATTGACGAAGGAGGAGGCCCTGGAGTCTACAAGACTGAGGAATGCGCATTCCTTAGAGAGGAGGTTGTTCGCCTTCGGGAGCGCGTCGAGCAGCTTGAGAGGGACAATAAGTCCCTTCATGAGCTGTTAGAGGCGAATAGGAGAGTGGCTGCGCTTTCTCCCTCTTCGGGGGAGAAGGAGGCGCCTCTTAAAAAGAGGAATAGGGCTGCCCGCAGACGGGTGATGACGCATGGGTCGGAAACTGCCTGGTGGGGCTGTTGTCTCTGAGGAGGGACAGCCTTCGCTTGGTAGGACAGCGGCGGAAATTTGGAGCACTCCGTGCGGGATAGATCTTGGTGAGGAGGATCCACACCAGCAGCTGCTGGGCGGGGTGGATCTCCTCATCGAGAAGCGAGTTGCGGGGCGGTCGAGGGCCTGAGGCGGGTATGGAGTCCCTCAGGTCCTCCTTGGTTTTCCCGGGGGAGGAGGGTGGGTCCTCTGCCGCTGCCCTCCCGGTTAAGGAGGTTTCCCCGTCCTCGACGCCTGTGCGTGGGAGACGGGGTCGGGGTGCGAGAAGGGTGGTCTCCTTCTCGGGGGTTGGGTCTCCGTCCCTGTCGGTGGCTAATTTGGTCGCTGGAGGGGTTGGGGGCCTTGGGCCCCGGGGGGGGTCTAGCCGAGGTTCCGCGTCCAGGCGGTTATGCGGAAGAGAAGGGTCCCAGACGGCTTCGGCAGCCCAACTCAGCGGCGGTGCATGGACCTCTGTCGGTGACAAGAGGTCATATGCGGAGATTTTGTCGGAAGGCGGGAGTGCATCAGCTTGGGATCGGAAATTCCCCCGCTGAAATGAGGTTCACCGCCAGGGGGCTTGCTCTTGCAAAACCCTGGTGGAAACACTGGTGAAAAGGGGACCTCTGGCGGTCGCATCCGGGGTGTTTTCGCGGATGAGAGGCGTGGTGATCTCCCCCCCCCCCCAGAAACCAGGATCTTTGGATCCGTGGGACTATGGGGGAGGGAAACGCTTTCGGAAGATATCCGCGGCGCCCTGGTGGGCCCCCTGGGGGATGCTCGTCCGGGGGTGTTCGGATCGGAGAGATCCGGACTCTCGGGATTCCTGGGGGACGGTGTGGGTGCGTTCCCGGTGGCAACGGCGCGCAAAAGCTTATCCCCGGGGTAGTTCAAGGGGGCTGGGGATGTTGGGGGGGAGCTGCTTGGGGCCCGCCCCCTTTGGTGTTCCCTGCTTGAGGGGGGCATTTATCTCTCGGGGTGGGGGGAGTCGATGTCCGACCCCTGCTATCGTTTCGGCGGTCGGGACATGCGCGGCGGTCGTGGCGCCACTCCCCCCTTTCCGATTTGTTCGGACGGGGGTGTCGGGGCCCACTTTTGGGGGCTAGGGGGGTGGGCCCCCAGTTTCCGGGGGGGAGGGGGGGGGCAAGGGTCCCGGGGGGCCTGTTGGGGGGGCGGCCTTGGAGATCGGGCTGCCCCATTGGCGTCCCCCTGCGGGGCCGGAGGCTCGGGGCCCCCTGTGGGGGGTCCCGATAGCCCCCAGGGGGAGGGGCTGGTCGGGGGGGGGGGGGTCGGAGAGGTGGCTCCCCTGTGCCGGGCTGCGCTCTGCTCCCAAAGTTTAGTGTGGTTTTTGTTTTTGTCGTAGTGTGTGCGGGGGTGGGAAGTTTGGGGGGTTGCCGAAAGGCGACCCGTGTCTCTTGCCCCCCCCAGTTATGTATAGGTCGCGGCGATGGGGTTGAGTGCGGGAGGTTCCGCAAGGGGGCTCCGCGGCCTCTTCACCCCCCGCCAAGTCCCTTGTACTAGCCTTTTTTCTTTTTCCATAAGGGGGTGAAACATATGCACCACCCTTTCCCCTGGGCGGCATTGGGCCCCTTTTATGTTGGCCCCCCCGGGGCGGTGTGGGCCCCCATTTTGGGTTTTTGTTTTTTTGGATTGAATAGTTGTCCACGTAGTTTGGGGACGTCCCGTGACGTCTTAAATGGGGGGGTGGGCGGCGCGGCCGTCTCACTTACCGGGTTCGGAGGGAGAAGGTGGGGGCCCGACCCATTGCACGTCGACCCAGGGAATCCGGGGGGGGCTAGTAGCCCGGCTCCCTCCATGCCCTTTCGGGGCAAGGGAATGTCCCCTTCCCGGGGGGATCCTGAGTATCCTTCCGGGGGGTGTTCCCACCTTAAAAACCCGGTCGGGGGTTCCCCCGTGATTAAAGCGTTAGCGGTTCCCCGGTACAAAAACCATACGCCAGGGGGGGTTAGTAGGTTTTAGGTCGGTCCCGTCCGATATCCCTCGGGGTCACGGGCGGGAATCCACCACAACTCCGGCCCCCCTCAGGGGGCAGGGCGGCGAAGTTTTTTTTAGGCAAAAATTTCCCGACTATAAAAAAAAAAAAAAAAAAAAAAGCTATAGTAATACTAAGATAAAACTGTAATATGGGAAAATTAAAACCCCCACCATCAAACCCCCACCCTTGAAGACCCCCACTCCGAAGACGAAAATATTTCGGGCGCCCCAACGGAGGACGGGCCAGTAACAACCAACACGCTAAGATGAGGACCCTCTCCG
>NW_028190896.1:0-27795 GCF_048542155.1 Nylanderia fulva
TTGAGTAAAGCAGAAAAAAAAGGGACGGAGTAACTCATTTTCCCAGCGATTGTCCAACAAATATTATTTTAAAATTTAAAGCCCTATCAGGATTTTTAAAAATTATTGTAAAATTAAAAAACATTAAAATCTTTATCTACCAGTCAGAAATAAAAAAGACAGAGACAGCATTAAACATTTACGGAAAACATCGTCAACAAAGGGGAAAAAATTTTGTCATTAAGGATTTTTATCGATCTTTTTTAATTTTTTTATAGATGTCATTTAAACCCTCTGTATTTTTTTGTGATTTTTTTTGTGTGAAATAATCGTTCTATTCCCACTTTTTTTTAATTCGAATACATACCGAAAGATTGCAAAAATAGCTGATAATATGCAAAAACCCCCCTTTTTCAAAAATTCCCCTTTTTCCCCTTGTACATAATTAATTTTATTACAAATTTCCCCGCATTTTTGTGTTTTTTATAAAAATTTCAAGTCATAATCACAAGCTATTTCTTCATCCCATCTTTTTTTTGGCCGATCGATCCATGAAATTGTTTCGCTTTTTCCCTCGGCCAAAAAACCTATTCTCCAAGATATAAATAGCATTAAAACCTCGAATTTAAAATGAAACGAAAATTTAAACCCAAAAATAGACTTACCATTTTTTTGAATTTAAACAGGAAGGGAAAAAAAAAGAGAGAACCCGTACATAAATGAAACCAAAAAGGGAAAAATATTACATCCTAAAAGCAAGTTGGGCTTATATATACTTTTTACTTGCCTGTCTTTCCCTTTGTGTCCACCTTTTTTAATTTCTTATTATTTTTCCCCTCCAAAGACCATTATATACTCTTTTTTAAACATATATGTTATAAATAAATTTTTAGAGGCGATTTTTAGTAAAAACATTTGGGTTTAAATTTTAAATTACGAAAATTTTTTTCTTTTTACAAAAATCAAAAAAAAAAAAAATAAAAAAAAAATAACAAAAGGTTGAAAAAATAAGATAGTTGATACCCATTTTTTAAAAGCATAATTTATAGTTTCAAAAACAAAACCATCGACTTTAACATTACATATGAGATATATCATTGTTTGGGAAATGTGAATTTTAAAAAACATAAACCCTGATTTTGGACTCCCCGTCAGTCCCCGATTTTTCATTTTTTTGGAAAACAATGAAAACAAAATATAAAAAAAAAATTTTTTGTGGGAAAAACATTTTATTAAAAAAAATTATGTTAATTAACGACTTTTTTCTCTCAATTGAAACATTAATTCGGGGAAAAAACCCTAGTACCGTAAAAAAAACACGATGTTTTTTAAAAAACCTTTAAAAAAAACAAACTTCTTGTCCCTAAAATTCTTTAACATAATTTTCAAAAAAATTTTTCGGGGCTTTGGCTTTTGTTGGCCGATTTAGAAAACATCATATTTATATTCTTTATATTTAGACCCATAAAAAAATTTAGAAAGACACAGGTGCTACAATACTGTCTCCATGTCTAAATTCACCATCACCTGGAAGACAAATTTAAGTTTTTAGAAAAATCAAAGTTTTTTTGTCTTCGACTTAATTAAGGTTAATATTATTTAAAAGACACATATGCAATGTTATAATGAAATTATGTTCCAAATTGAAATACTGTCTTTTTCCTTTTTTAACAGCTGTTGATATGTTCTTTTTGTGCTGCAAAGATAAAGGTCAAGTCATACCTGTATACGGATACAGTGCTAGAAAGTATTGAATAAAGACAGACCAGAAACATATTTGCAAATAAGAACTCGATCTGTTCGACAAATCTGCAAAATCACGAATCTCAATGTGTTACAAGTATTTACAAGTAATAATGAAAAATTCTCATTTGGAGCAAACATTATTTGTTTAATTAATAATTAAGATAGGAAGATGAAAGAGGGAAAGAGAGAGAAAAAGAAAAGAAGATTAAGCGATTAACATGTACTCTACTACATGAAGATGCCTACGTAGGCAGTCCAGTGCGGCGTCATAATTGTTTATCATCGATTCTTTGTACTCTAGACGAAAATTGGCGTCATTATTTTTGCCAATGTTCTCCAGCACGTGTCTAGAAGCGTGTTCAAGTGTTGGCGCAAGATACTCTTGTTTCAATTTTGCAATATCGAGTCGTCATTTGATTCTGAATATTCTTACCCAATAATTGCGAACATTCCGCAAGCATGTTGGATCAAAGCATAATAGAAGCTATCAACAGCGACAGCAATCAAGGAATGAGACATACCGCTAGAGAACTGTGAAGCATTAAGAAATAAAAGTGCTGCTCCATTTTCGCGTTGTACTCAAGTTGATAGGACAATTTCGACAACGGTGGCATTGTTACGTTCTCTAATTTTTTTCCATTATCGTCAGTATGGTAGGTTTAAGAATAAACTCAATGGCGTTAAAAAAGGATTACTATAAATTTATAGAAAGAAAACATATATTAAAAAGGAATGAGAATTGCCATGATATAAAGGGACTAAAGTTAATAAAATTTAAAATTAAATCAAATTGTTACATTCTTTCAACTTTTTAAAAGGGGTGGATATGTAATAAAAATAAGAAGGGAAAAGAGTTTTTGAGTTTCTTTCATATTTCAAAAATTTCTATAATTAATAACATTTAATGAGCATCGTATAAAAATGCATAAAGCATTAAAAAACATTTCCCAAAAATGTAATTTTTTTAGTTACATAATTGTAATATCTTTATGAATTTTCCCGATTCTACCAAACATACTCGCATTTAAAATTTCGTCAGATATTGTCCGTATTTTGTATGCCGTTGTAAAAAAGTTTTTTAGTTTCCGTGTTCAGCAAAAGCCAGTCCTCCTCCATTGTCTTAAAACAGTTCTTACCTATATAAGTAACATTTCCTGCGTTTTTTTTTTTTATGTAAAACCACATCAAGTGCAATTTCGACGTTAATTGCACGACTAAATTTGCATGCAATCTCAATCTACCTACTTTTTCACTGTATATCGTCATAAATACTACTTGATAATAGTTAGTAGAATGATCATCAACGACGGGAAACCTTCGAATAGTTGTTGATGTCGGTTGCAGTAATAGAATAGCGTCTATGTTTAAATAAATATCGCGGATTATATCGACAAAATTGGGATATGAAAAAAAAAAAGTGCAATTAATTTTTTCTATACATGATTTTTAAAACATTTTATGTGTAACAAGAGCGCTTTTAACGCCATACGCCATATACTAAAGGGAAATGAGAATTATCGGGGTACAAAAATTTAACAAAAGAAAAAGTAAATACTGCCACAAGTCAGACATTTAAAAACCGATCGATGATTGACCATATTCCACCCCAATTTAAAAAACCCTTTGGGAAAAAACGCTAATACGACTTTGCCAACATCAGTGGGAAAAATAGGGGGGTTCTAAACCCAGCCTCTGGGGGGGTGCGGGCGGGGGGGATTTTCGGGGGCGGGGGGTAGGGACGTCACGCGGGGGGGGGGTTTCTTATCGGGAAATAAGTTTCTATTTTTAAAAAAAAAGATAAAAAATACTTTTAAAAAGGGCGGGGCCGGGAAAATCGGGGGGGGGGGGGGTGGGGGTTGCGTTTTTTTTTCCCCATACTTTTAGTTTATAAAAAAAAAGAAAAACCCAATTCTATTAAAAAAGGGCGCCGACAAGGGGGGGGAAGGGGGGGGTTTTTGGTTTTTTTTCCCTCATACGTTTTTTTAAATATTTTAAGAAATAAAACAAATTTAAAAAGGGCCACCGCTTGGATGCGCCGCCCAATAAGGGGGGTTTTGCTTTTTCCCCCCCATACGTTATTGTATTTTTCTAAAAATAAAATTTAAAATTTCTAAAAAGGGCCGTTGGATCCGGCGCCGAAAATCAGTTCTCAAAAATTTAAAAAAATAAAATTTTAAAAAGGGCCCACCGTTTGGCATACGCCGAAAAAATAAAGGGGGGTTTGATACATGTCTATACGTTATTTCTAAAAATACCAGCCCCCGGGTAAAAGGGCGGCTGCGGAATTTAAAAACCAAACCCAAGCGCCAAAAATTTTACGTCATCTAAATTTTTCCTTTGGGTACGTTGACGAAAAAAGGGTTGATTGGGATATAAACGAGGACCGAGGCGCTGGGGGCCATTTCCCCGGGCGAGCGCAGGGCTCTTTCACAAGATTTTTTTCATGTATAAAGTGCTTCCCCATTCTCATTTTAAGTGCCGAACTTTTTACAAATTTTTCCCCAAAAGATTTTTTTAAACTCCCCAAAAAGTGGGGGAAATTTTTTCGTAGGCATTTTTTGGGGAAAAAGCTTCCAGAGCATTAAAGAGGATCCGGAGGTTCAGACATATCGTCGCTGCCTAAAACATTACAATGGGCCCGGGGGATGCGAACGCATTTTGACGGCCCAGCACCGATGTCAGGGGATTGCACGAATGTCAGCGAAAATAGGTGGGGTTTAAAAAAAGTTTTAAAAAAAGGGGCCAGACAAAAAAAATGGGGGAACATTGAGCGCGCCCTGTTGGGCTTTTCCCCCCCAATTGGGAAACCTTTGGGCGAATATTTGGGGGGCTGCAAGGTTTGCAAAGGGAATTTTTAATCGAAGAGCTGGAAGAACGCGCCGTCCCAAAAGCGTCCCCCGTCCCCTCAAATTGGACATGGGGGAAAAAATCTTCGGGGCGAAAAATAGGGGGACCGAGGGTGCAAAAGGTGGGGTGCAGAGACAGTTGTCGGTGAACCCAATTTTTGTGGGGGACCCAACCTAGGGGCAGCGGGGGGCCGGCAATAAGGGCGCAAAGACTCTTTTTGGGGGGAGATCGATACGGGTTTTGGGGTAAAGGGGGGGGGGGGGTTGGGCTTGTTATACTTACCGGTGCGGAAATTTAAAAGCCCGACTATATCAAACCCCGCGTAATTTTTTGGAAAAATTTCAGCAGAAAAGGGTAGTGGGAAGAACAGGAAATGTCGCAGAGAAACATCGTGAAAAAGTGAAAAACTGTTTTCAAGGGCAAATTTTGTGCCCGGGTGAAAAAGGGGCCCAAAAAAAAGGGTATTAATACGAGAAACTTTGAACCCCTTTCGCCCCGGTCCAAATGAAACCCCGAGGGGTACACGCCGCGTAATCGAGCCCACGCGGGCATCGCTAAAAGATTTCCCGGGAACCCGGATAGCGGGGGGCCTTGTCGCGGTATAGTTTTGGGCATTTAAAATAAAACAAGAAAATCCTATGCGCGTGGATGCCAGTAAAATTTACCGAAAAAATTGGGGGAAAAAAGAGCGGTTGTTAATGTGCTACAGCGGCCCTGCGTGTTTCGCTGGTCAGTAGTAGCCGCTCGGTCCCCCCCGCGGAAAGACATAGGGAACGAGAATCCCCCTTTCCCGCATTAAACCACAGTGTGATCTCCAAAACTTTGGGATTTTTCCAGTGACTGTGAATAAAAAAAAAAAGTTGAACTTGCAAAAAACATCCCCCGTAATGGGGTACCTCATCGAAAAGAGAACATCGTCCCGTTGCGTTTTTTTGGAAAAAAAAAAGGGACGGCACGTAAATTTGTACGTGGAAGACAAAAACCCGCGTCGGGCATTTTGTTTTGAAAAAAAAATTTTGTCCCGCCTCGTGAGTTTCACGCTGGAAAAAGAAAGAAAAAAATTTATATGCATGGGTTTAAAGTAATATATTATTTTTTTACCGAAAATTTTTTTTAAATTTAAAATTTTTTCTTTAAAATTTTTTTTATTTTTTACAGATGCCTACATTTTTTCGGAGCGGTGGAAAAATTGCAAGGATACGGAAGATTGCGGGAATTGAACGACTGTGTATTGGTTGCCGGCGACAAGGACAAGTGGCCCCGCTTCGAAACTACAGGGGAAGGAGCGGCTGCCGTTTGTAGGGGTAGCCGATTTTGAGTGTTTTTTGGCCCAAAGGGACCAAAAGATCCCAAAAAATTATCAACACCATCAAGTGTTCCCAGAAATCGCTACTATGTACGTTTTCGTTGACAGTTCGTTGCCCCGGTAAAAATTTTTCCCCCGTAGTGTCATGCGTCGAAAGGTTCGCCGAACAGTTTAAAAATTTTAGAAATCCGCGTAAAAAATTTAAGACCAAGGGTCCCCAGGGTTTAAATTTAACCCCTGACGAGTGTTTAAAAATTTCGCACCGCGACGCATTGTCACTTTTGTAAAAAACCTTTTTGGCCGAAGACGATACCGCGTCCGCGTTCATTCCCCACCCCCCAACCGGGCGGTACAGGGGTCCTGCCCCCCATTAAAATTTGAAATTTAAAATTCCCAAAGACCCTTTTGTTCCCTATAGTCTTTCAAAATTTCGGTCCGGCTAGGGACGCACATTTTTTTAAAGAGGACATAGCCACATTTTTTCAAAGGGGGGAAATCAAATTTTCCTGCCGATAAAAAAGGAAAAAATATATCATTCTGGGAAAAACTTTTAGTTTTGACACAAGAAAAAAATGAAAAAAATTATATCAAATTACGCTTTTACGTTCGATAAGTTTCTCAGTGAAAGTCTCGACAAATTGGGAAATTTTTTTGGGATAAGATAAACAAAAAATTTTAAAATTCGTAATATAAAAATTTAAAACTGTAAAAAATTAAAATTTATTGACACGAAAGGGTGTTTTCCCTACGAAAAAATAGCCCGGGGGGAAACAGATTACAAGACACACGTTTCCCCCGCCGCCGGGGAATCATTTTTACATTTCCCCTTAAACCGGGCCCCAAACACGTATCCGAGAGTGATTGGGCCAAAGCCGAAAACCGTTTTTAGCCGATTCCCCTTGGGAAGCTAGGCGAATTAATATTTTTAAAAAAAATGTTTGGGTTAGGTTCCGATATTTTTTGAAAATTTCGCGATAGTTTATAAAATTTTACGGACTTCGATCCCGCGTATTATTAAAATCCCCCCGGAATTTTACATGGGACGCCATGTTAAAACTACGAAAAAAAAATTTGAATTATTAACGACATTTAAAAGGGTTTATTTTTGGTCGAACGGGGGTATACGCGGCGGCCTTGTAAATGTTCGGGGCCGTCCCGCACAGGCTATACAAGAAAATTTGCAATCGTCGACCCATCAAAACCCCTCATCGTACCTCAGGGTTTTTCGTTTTGTCAAATTTTTGGGAGGGAAATTGGGCAATGTGTAACCATTGCCAAAATGCGGTTTTCGGTGGGTGACGTTTAAAATCAAATTTTTGACGTATCATCTATCGCGTTCGTTTCCCCTTAAGGCTATTTTCTCGAGGAGATTTGGGAGTAACCCCCGCATTTTCATGCCCGGGGCCCCTTGACCTCCCTTTTTCCCCCAAAACCGCGCGATAAGCCCCCCGGGAAAGGGGGAATAAAACCCTAGAAAAAGGGGGGCCTTTACGAAAAGAAGGGGACGAAATACACATCGAATTTTGAAAGCAGGCACGCGCCGGGGGCAAAGCAAAACCCCCAAAATATACGCATACTAAAATTTCAGCGGGTCAGCGTGTTTAAAAAAAATAAAATGAATTTAAAACACACGGGTTTAGAACACGAGCGAAAACGTTTTAAAAAAATTTATATAAATTGATAAATAACGCGGTATTCGGCAAACGGGGGAAAATGTGCGCAATCATATGAATGAAAAATTAATTAACAAAAGGGGAGGGGCCCGGTTTTACGGTGCGGAGGAAATGATCGCTAAAAAAAAATTTTAAATAGTACGCATTTTTTTGGGAAAAAATTATTTGCCAAAAGAATTACGCAAAAATCAAATTAAATTCTCCCAAACCCCAATCTACTCGGCTTTGCATACTCGACGTATCAAAAGTATGTCTTATGAATTTACCACGAAACATTTTCCCCCCGCTCTATCGTGACAATTGTAGGGAATGTAAAACCGACACGGATATTTTAAAATTTTATAAAAATTAAATGTCAGGATGTCTATAAAATTTTTGAAACCCCGACATCCCCGGTTCGATACCAGCGATTACCCCGGAAAAAAGGCGAAAGGGTTTAAAACCGCTCGGAATAAAAGGGGTGCCGGGCCCTAGGAAAGATGAGAAAACGGGGGCGATAATAACCGAATTCGTGGGGGTTAAAGAAAAAAATTTTGGGTTTTTGGGGGTGGATGGTAAAAAGGACACTAAAAAGGAAAGGGTTTGGTCAAAAGTAAACGTCGTGCGCGAAAGTAAAACATTCAAACGATTTACCCTGTCTTAAGGACAGATTGAAATGAGCATCAGTCGGGTATAAAAAAATCGAAATTGCAAAAAGTGTTTACACAGCGAGACAAAAATTGCTCCAAGTCCCTAGGGCGACAAGCGGTATCGAAACCTGATTTCGACCGCCCATTTTCCGGGGGGGACATATCAAATCCTTTTGGAAAAAAATTTTAATTGTAAGGATTTAATGAAATTTATAAAATATTTTGTTATTTTTTTTAATAATTTATATGTTTTACAATATATATTTTGTTATAAAAATTTTGGGGAAAAAAATAATTAAAAAATTGTTTTTTTTTTCCCAAAGAGTTGTGAAAAATGTCGAATCCCAGCCATTTCAAAAAAACCTCGCCCCCCCTTTTGGCCCAATTTTTTTTTCCCACGAGGTAAAATCCGGATAATTTGCACGATGAAAGCTCATGCTCGTAAAACGCTCCACGATAGATGTCTTGTGATAATCCTTGAGTGGGATATGTTACGGGATTAGTAATGCTGCATTTTAAAAAATTTTAAAAAAAACACCTCGGTTGCCCAAATTTGGGCGTGAAACCCCCTTCTCAAAAAAGTTTTTTTGTATTTTCCGGGGCGCCCCCTGAAAACCAATTTGGGAATTTTGCCGGCCCCGCGTTTTTACACATTGTACACGGACCCCAAAGTCTTTCGGCGATCGGGGGGGGGTTAACGTCGGCGGGTCGATACCAATCTTTCGATTTTTGCGTCCTTTGAAAATCTGATACAAACCCGTGGCAGCATGTCGAACCACTTGTAAGTCCATTCAGCAAAAACATTTTCCACAATCTTTTTTTTAGTTTGCGATTAAATCGTCGCCGGCCCCGCCCCCTTCAATATCGAATTAGAAAAAGTGTTTAAGGGTATGTTTTCGAATAAGTCGTTGCACATGGGCTTTGGGAAAAATTCCCTTTTCCGTTACCCGGTTTTGCATTTTTTTTTTTGGGGAACCCTTTTGCTATCCCGTTTTTCCCTTTTGGGGCGATGCTTTAGCTGCCCTCGTTTCCCTCCTTTACTTTTGAGTGGAAAAACCCCAACGAATACTTGCTAAACAAATCGATTTTGGGGAGTATGTAGTGGAAAACCTTTTTGTTAAAACGGGGATGGACGCTTTCTCGCCAAGTCGGCTTGCCACAAATCATCGACCCTCGAAACCTATGACAGTCTTCGGGGAAAATTTTTTTCTCGCTGACGCTTGCAACTCTTTTCCCAATTTGGGCCCGTCTCTCCAAACTATTTTGCTCGTTTTTAAATTTTAAATATCCATTTCTTTTGTTTGGGGTTTTTTTGGGGTTTCGTGCCTGGTTGTTTCGGGTTTTTTGCGTTCCCCCCCCTCGTTTTTTCGGGTTTTTTTCCCGGGTTTGCCTCTTTTTTTTCGGGTTTTTTTGGGGTTTTTTTTGGGTTTTTTTTCGGGTTCGTCCCTCGTTTTTTTTTGGGGTTTCTTTCGGGTTTGCCTCTTTTGTTGGGTTCGTGCCTCGTTTTTTTCGGTTCTTTGGGGTTCGGGGCCCTTTGGGTTTGGGTTTCGTCCCTCTTTTTTTGGGGTTTTGGTTGCCTTTTTCCCTTTCAGGTTTTTTGGGGTTTAAAATTCTCTTTGTTTCGGGTTTTTTTCGGGTTTTTGCGTTCTTTCATTTAGGGCCTTGGCCCATTCGAAAATCTTTCCCGGGAATAAGAAAACACCCTCCCCCCAGTCGTTTCTGACCCCGTTCGTAGCCCCCCTTGGCCCGTTCGCGGGCCGCCCCCGGACCTGTTCGAAACCCCTTACTGAGTTTTTGGGATAGCCTTTATGAAACCTTTTAAGGATTTGTTCGTACCCTCGTTCGAAAACCCTTTTTAAACATGACCCGAAACCCCTCGACGAAAGGGGTCGGGGTTCCCCCACCGTTTCCAGGTCGTTCATTTGCTGTTTCCCGGGTCGTTCCCCTTTGTTTTTCCGGGTGGGTTTCACAAATGCCACTTATTGTTTTTTGGGAGCACCGATAATCCCCCGTAGCTTTTTCAAAAATTTTTTTTGAAAACCACTGAAAAACCCTTTCAAAAACGTTAAACAATTTTTGATAGGGGTTTCCCCGGGCCCAAACCGCCATTAGTTTCCTGTGTCTGAGGAAAGTTTTTGGGGCGCACGCGAAGCCTTTTATCGCTTTTCCAAACGCTCTTAAATCCTTTTTTTAACGACCCAAGCTTCTCATCATCTTTCCTTTTTGGATCATCAAGTTTTAAACCCACTTTTCCCCATTAAAATTTTGGGTTAAACGAATGGGGTTTCCGCCTCAGGTTGCGCCCCAGGGCCCGAATCTTGCCGTTTCTCGCTTTCCAAATCGAAAGGGGAGGGCAATGCAGAGCTTTTTTGGGCGCACGCTTTTTCTAATCAATCTTACCATGATTTTTTGTGCCAGGGGTTGCTTTCATTTCTCCTCTCAAATAACCCCAAACTTTTTGGATAACTTTTTTTAAAATTGCTTTTAAAGGGTCACACGAAAAAACTAAAAGGTCGGGAACCTTGTTTAATTTTTAATAATGCCCCCCTTCACGATTTTCCCTCGATAATGACAAGTTTCCTTTGTCATGCGCGTTTTTGCCGTTTGGTGCAAAGCTCGAGAAAGGGTTGGCGACCCACTAGCTCGTTGGGGTCGCCCCATTTACGAAATCAATCTTATTTTTGGGGTTAGCGTCATAGCGCGAGGCATTCCCATGCCAGATTTTGGGTCGTCCGATTCCACCCGGGCAAGGGTGCGATTATTTATTTTTTATTGCCCCCTTTTGCTATTTCCCCAAAAACGGCCTTGCACATCAAAGTTGCGTTTACCCGCATTTGTCGCCAATAATATATTTTTTGTATTTTTGAAAATCTCCCCCGGGGAATAAGGTTTTTTTTTAAAGATCAACTCGTAAAATCCGGGGTTCCAATTTTTCCCGCTTGTGCCTATGTTTTTGCCCTCTTTGTCAATCGCGAACGCTTTTTTTCCCGAGGCCGCTTTTCATTTCGTCGAAATAATCCTTTAACATTATCAATTTCTTTCTCCTCAGCACCGAGGAGGGTTTCCAGGGGACTTTTGTCCTAAGGGCCCCCAAACCCCTTTCGCATCATTTGTGGGCCCTTTCCCAAAAACGTTTTAATAACCAGTGTCAAAGGGAATTTGGGGGGGTTTACGCGCGGTTTTCGAAAACATTTTCGTCTACGAGTTTTTTTGGGTAAACGGGTTTGGGTTTTTTTTTCGGTGTAGATTTTTGGGCCCAATAAAGGCGTCCAAGGGCTTCAAAATACCCATTTTTTTCTTTTTTTCAACCCTTCCCTCCCCCTCCTCTTTATATCGTTTGAGGGTTTTATTTTTACTTTTTTTCGGGGGTTTTCCCCCTCATACCGGTTTTCGATCCCCACGGGTCGTCGTCGTCGGTTTTTAGGCTCGTTTTTCACCGAAATCGTGGGGTTTGTCGAAAATTTCTTTTGTAGGGGCTCGATAATATTTTTTAAAGTGGGGTTTGGGGGAAAATCATCATCGATCTTGGTTTTTCAGAGCGGGTGTTTTTTTTTTGGCGGATCGATTGGGCCCGTTTTTCGAATCTCCTTGGCAATTTTTTTTCACGCTCCAAAATATTACACCCAGGGCCCCAGCACTCTCTCTAATTTTTCTCTCAAATTGGGAGGTTTGTTGGCGACGACTAATGGTTTCTGGGGTATCGCAAATTCCCTTTAAACCCTTTTCTGTATCCCCCTTCGAAAGGCGAGCTGTCCTTTTTCTACCACTGGGAAATCCATATTTTTTGTTTCCCCAAAAAGTCCCGACAAAACCCCCTAAAATTCCTCAAAACAATTTTCAAAATATTCAGTGATCTTTGGGAAACGTGCTTAAAATTTTGGGGCGTCCTGTTTAAAAACAGGATTAGAAAGGTTCGCGTTGTCGCGTAAAAAGATGTTTCGGTATTCTCGCGTTTTGTCTGACGAGATAGAACCCGTCGATTTTCGGTGGCCCCCCATTGGAAAGTACTTTTTTATAGTATCTTGTTGTCGACCCCACGTCTTCAAAGAAAAAAAATTAAATTTGGATAAGCCCGTTTTCGGTGGAAGACGTCACTGTTTTTGGGAGAATGTAAAGTGCCGATTTCGTAAAATGGCCCCAATAAATTTCCCAAAATAGCGATATTTCGGCTGTTGAAAAGGCGATTTAAAAGGTCCCACGTACCGTTCCGAAACGCACCCCGTGGGGATTTTCCCAGCAGGCTTATAAAACACGTTGTTTTTCCCGCAATTTAGGGGCCCAAACAAATCGCGCTTATATTTGTGGGTTTAGCATGTCCCGTTTTTGGGGCCCACCTTCGTTCACGTGCAGCGTACTTGTCGTCGAAATTCATCCCCCGTATCGCCAAAAAGGTTGTTCACGAATTTCTTTTCTCATCCCGTTTTTACCAAAAAGCCGCCTTTTTTTAGCGCGCGGACCCCGCTTTGCCAGTAATGTCTAGAAAAATTGCAAGGATGTAAACGAAAATAGGCACAGGTCTTTTAAAAATCTTTGCGAAAAACGAAATTTCCCCCGGTCGAGCTTCATCCCCCGGCTATAAATTTTGCGGCCCGGGAACTCTTTTTGGGAAAAAGCGTTTGGCTAGAGGTGTAAAGGTGTAAACCCCCTTGGACGCGGCGTCCCGTAAACACGATATAGCGTACTCTCGGAGCACCCAAACCCCACCGAGAGACACGGGGGGCGGAAAAGGGTATCCCCCCGGGAAAAAAGCGAAAATCGCATCTTTCGGGGGAAAAAGACCGAGTTCGGTGAGAGACCCCGGGGCCCGCAGTTGTCTGGAAAACCCGAGGGAAGGCCAAGACGAAGCCGGCAGGGTTGAAAACGAAAAAGAGGACAAAAGAAGGGGAAAGGATACTTTCGGCAGAAAAAAGAGGCGGTTTTTTTTGCCGTTTTTAAACCAATGCTGGGGGGCGCTCGGATCCCTGGTTGGGGGAGCAGGGGCGTAGAAAAAGGGGGTAAACGATAAAAAAGCCGCGAAACCCGTCAGTTGCAAAAAAATTTACTACGCCACAATCGCGCCAGGGAAGGCGCGGGACGGGAATCTCGCCCCCTTCCCAAAATGGCGGGGAGCGAAAAAAAAAAAAAACGTCAAAAAAACGTTAAAAAGGGCCAAAAGGTGTAAACTCCCCAAAATTTTAAATTTGTTTAAAATTTGAAAAAAAGAGGGCACACCCCAATATTTTTTAGAGGTTTTTATTTATGCTCCATAATTTCCCCGAAAAATGGGGCGCAAAGGAAAAGGGAGGAGTGGTATCGTTAATCTAGACAGACAGAGGGTTTCCTGGCACTCTTGGGGGGCGTATGCAAAAGAGGAAATCCCCCCAATTTTTTTCGACATTTTTGGCAATTTTCGCCCCACCCGGGGAAATTTTGGTGCGATATTTAAAGGTGCCCAAAGGGGGAAATCCCAATTACACCTCTTATAAAACGTATGATCGGGAAATCTGCGGCCCTTTTGTGTTTGCATTTTTTCCCCGAGATTTCTGCCGAAAAATTTAAAAAACTGACTTTGGGGTTTTTAAACTCAGTTTTGTAAACAAACAGTCGTTTAACACTAATTGAGGGGAAAGAGTAGCGTCCTGGGGGGCGACCTATTTTCCACCCAAAATTTGGGGACCCAAACGCGGACTACGACTTCGGTTGACGGTTTTTGGGGAAAATTTATCACACTATATCGAATGTAAACCCCCTCAAATAAAAATTTTTACTAGGGCACAGACGCGGGAAAAATTACGTTTCCCCCGGGGGGAATCGTAAAAGCAAAAAGCATACATGAATTTTTAAAACCTTTGCATTTTCCCCCAAAAAAATAATCTTTTTAGCGATAAAGGTGTCAAACGATAAGATTCCCCATCGGGGCTCCGCGCAAATTACAAACGTGAGAAGCGAGATCAAGTTGCCTACAAAATTTAAATTTTGGGCATCCAAAAAATTGGATCGTTGCTGGTTTTTCCTCGTTTCGTATACTGAAAACCGCAAAAAAAGGGCACAAATCAAACATGGCGATTAAATTATCAACGTGAACATTTCCGCATAGAGTGAACGGACCGCGGGTGAATACAGCAACAAAAACTCTTTCACACGATAAAAGGGAATTTTCACAGGGGTTTCCACCAGGATTTTAAGATATCGGAAACGCCGGCGCAGATCATTTCCCCCGGGCCGACTTCTACGGACAACTGATTTAGGGTTACGCTTTACTGACCGGGAGGGACGTTTTGCTCGTTTTTCCGGGGGGAAGAGGAAACCCAATTAGATTGAAAGGTACGACGGGGGCCCCCCTCTTGGGAGGGGATCCGGGGTTGAATAAAGACACGAAGAAAAACAATCAGCCCCAGCGCAAAAATCATTCTTAATTAAAAATCAACTACGAAAAGAAGGACCCCCCTCGTCAACGTTGCTTTTTTTAACAATTTTTGGGGTTTTGGGTGCGCACCATCTGAAAAAATGACTGATTTTCTAAAACATGAGGAAGACCCGGGTCTTTGAGATCCCCATCTAAAGATTGAAAATCACCCATAAAACCCGTTTCCCAAACACAACTTTTGGAATACAGCGACGAGAAAAAAATCCCCAAAAAAAACCCAAAAGGATTTAAACATTGCCGTTGAGATTTTCTTATATATCGGGGGGAGAACTAAGTTTAAAAACCACCCAAATTTGGGGGATCCAATGTGACAGGGGAAAAAATTTGGTTTTCGCATTCTTTTTGGACGAAATTGGGTATGAGCTCGAGGTGGGGGAGATTGTCCCCAACCCAGAAATGTGGGAAAATAAAAAAATTTTGCCCCAAAAACTATTTTAACCCGTTTATTTTCGTAGAAGCATGGTTATGATAACGCTGGCTGGAGTGATCCGTTTTTCTGCGAGTGGGCACTTAAATTTTGGGCCCGTCTACTGTTGCGGGGTTTTTGTGTTTATTACAAACGGTATGATTAATGCGCGTCTAAATTTGATCTTATACGATCGCGCAACGAAAAATAATTGCCTGTATGGAGATTCTTTAAAGGGGGCCTGTGATCAACATATTTAAGAACAATTGGGGAAGGGACACGTGTTGTTGAGCGAGAAATTAAAAAGCTGTCGAGGCCCGCGCGCTCTTGGGAAACGGACGTTTTCCTCAGCAGGGGGTTTCCCCTGGGGGGTCTTACAATTTCCGCTATTTCAGCGTAACGACCAAACATTCGTGGGCCCTTAAAAACCGCAACCAACTTGGGGAACCCCGCGATATTAATTTTTGCTCTGCAACAGGGCTTTAAAAAAGTCATGTCCGAGGATTCAGTCGATTCGACGACGGGAAAATTTAAACCAAAGTGAAAAAAATTTCTGAAACCGGGGAAAATTTTTCCCACGGGCGACATGAAAAATTTTATTTTGATAAAAAAAAATGGTCAATTCTGTACGGGCAACCCACACCCCGTTTCTGCAAAAACTATTAGGATCCCAATACCCCCCCGAGCCCAATTCCCAAACACACGGTTTTTTCAAAAAGGTCCGTTTGGGGATTACGATGTTTTTTCGAAAAAAAGAATCGATCAAGAGCGCAAAGGTGGATGTGAGATTGAAATTTTGGTAAGGAAAAAGGGGCCTAAAATAAACCCCTGCGTCTGCCCATTATACACGATCCGGGGGATTTCCCGTACAACCCTTGACCAAAGGTTTTGGGGCCCAAAACCCTAAAAATGTTTAAACAAATTTCGCGTGTGAAAGAGGGGGGGAGGAGGGTACATAATCAAAATGATTGAGAAAGTTTGATGTTAGGGGGAAATAAACCTCTCGACTGACCCCCTCGAAGAGATAATTTTTCCGCCCAACGTTTTTCGACCCGCAAAAAAGGATTTTCCCAAAAAAAAAAATTTATTTGGAAAGGGAAACGGGGGGTCCTGGGAAGGGAATTTTCCTGTCGCACTATTTTTTTTTTTTCGCATGCCCTGTGCCCCTAGCGTTTCTTATAAAATCCCGGGAAAGGGGGGGTCCGGCCCGTGGCTAACCCCAACATATCACAGCTTACAATGGGAGGATGGAAATTTCCATTTCGGAAAGGCTAGCGCTTATTCGGGGAGTATCGTTTGGGAAAAGGGGCAAGGACGAGAAAAGGCCCTCTCCCCCTGTATGAAAAGGACCCCGAAAAGCGAGAATGGGGGGCCGAAATAATGGCGAAGGAAAAGGGAGCGGGGTTTTACAATTTGGGCCTTTGGTGCCATATATGGGAAAATTTCCCCGCATTAAATAAGGAGATCCCACAATACTCTACGATGTAATAAACATGTAAAAAAAAAAGTGCGGTTTTCAAAAAGTTTTAAATTATTTAAATTGGGGGGTCGGCCGCAAAAACCAGGGTTGGAAACCCCGATCATCCCTTTTTTTTTTTTTAAAAAAACCCAAATTTTTTACATCTATTTTTTTTTTTATTTCTCTCCCTCCCAATATATATTTTAAAAAATTCCCTTTTTCCCCAAATTTTTAAAAAATTTCCCCTTTGTTCCCCCCCCCAGATATTAAATTTTAAGAATTTTTCTTTCCCAATATTTAATTTTTTTTTCCCCCTACTTTTAAATATTTCTCTTTTTTTCCCCCTCCAGATATTATTTTCTAGGAATCCCCTTTTCCTATATTTTAAAAAAAGGTGTTACCGGGTTAATTTTGTAAATTTTGTACATCCGTCTTCGTCGACTTCTGCCCGGTGGTTCCCCTTTTTAAAACCCTCGAGAAAAAAAATTTTTGCACCAAAAAACGCCGCATGAATTACTAATTTCCCAGACGCGAGAAACGTGCGAGAAGAAAAGCGATGAGGAAATAAAAACTTTTTTTTTATTTTTAATATATTTTATATTTTTTTTAAATTTTTTAATTTTTTTTTGATTTTTTAATTTCTTTTTTTCCCCCAATTTAAATTTTAATTTTTTTTTTTCCCCATTTTTTTTTCCCGCGTTTGCTGGAGTTCGTTTCGGTTTTTAATTGGGAAAACGAACGCATTGACGACCACGGAATTCAAATTCCTCGAAAACGGATCAGAGTGGATCCGCCGGTTAGTGGAGATCGCCCTGGAGATCATCGGGGAAAACAGCTAATACTATCTCTCGAAAAAAGGAAAAAGGGCCTTTCAGAAAAGTCCCCACATTTTAAAAAATTTTTTGAAAAAATTACTCTCCAAAACGTGTGGGATAACTTCTAAAGGGCGGGGGGCCCCTAAAGTACTTTTTTCCCCCAAGATAAACACCCCAACTATAAGTCTCGAATCGGCGGACGGGGGGGCGATGATGAGGTCCCAACGGGCGTTTAAAGGGGGAGGGGTTTTTTGAGCTCGATTTATGTTTGGAAAAAAATGTTCGATCGATTGACCGGGGGTCATCGCAACGGTCGATATCAAAATACGAAAATTTTCCCCAAAATTGCATCCACTGTTAAAAAATGGGGAGGAATTTCCGAATGCGAACGCCCCTAGAAAAGCCTTTCCCAATGCACCAATTGGGATTGGGGAGCTGGTGGCTTTAGGTTTTTTTAAAATGTAATAAAACTTTAAAATAAATTATTATTAAATATAAAAATAAATCTTATATTTTAATAGGGGCCTTTTTTTGCGCGCCCCCCGTTTCTACTTTTTTGAGAGGCAAACTAGAAAAAAAAAAGGACGCCGGGGGGGGCGAAGAGGAGATTGGGGCTCGCGGCGAGAGGGGAAAACGGGGGAATTAAAAAGCGAGAGGAGAAAGAAGACGGGGTGCAGCGAGAGACACGCGAGGGGGAAAAAGGGCATTTCGAAATTTGAGAGAGGAAAGCGAAATAAGACGCGAAGAAATTAAGGGGAAAAAGAGAGAAAAAGAAATATGGTTTTGAGAGAGACGGCAAAATAAGACGGGGGAGAGGAGGGGAAAAAAGGGGGGGCTGGGAGCGGGGAGACGTCGGAGGAGAGAAAAAAAGAAGGGCGGGAGCGGGGGAGCCCTACGCGAGGAGAGAAAAAAGACGGGTTTCGCGAGAAACGTAAGCGGGGAGGAGAAAAAAGACATACGAGTTTTGAGAGAGAGGGGGAAAAAAGATGCGAGAGAGACGCGAAGGGAGGAGCTTTTTTAAAATAATTTTTAAAAATTTCTTTATAAATTTTCCCAATATTTAAAAAAAGGGGAAAAAGAGGTAAGGAGGACATTTTTTAAACTAAAAAAAATACACTTATTTGATAATAATTTTTTTTAATCTATAAAAAATGTGTAAATTTTCAAATTTGTGTGTGTGTGGTGTAAATTAAAAAGAAAAAAAAAAAAAAAAAATTAAAAATGAAAAAAAGAAAATAGAAAAAAAAAAAAAAATATAAAATTATAAAAAAAAGGTTAAATTTAAAAATAAAAACATTTAAAAAAGTTTTCCTTATGGATGATTGGGGGGGCGAAGGTGACGGCGGCGGGGATTGCCGGGGGGTGATTTTTTGGCGGTGAACGGGGGCGGTTTACGGCGCGGCGGGGGCGGCGGTGTAGGCTGAGGCCTAACATCGTACGGGTTGGTAGAGTGAAAAGCTGCACCAGACCCCAATTAGCTTTGTCGCGCCCTTAAAATGCGTCCCAATCCGACAAACTTGGAACCATTATTGGAACCCTAAAGGGTTTATCGGTAAAAATAACAATTTTTAATTTAAAAATTAACAATTTAAATTTTAAAAATTAAACAATTTAAAATTTTTTTTTACCCTCCCAATTTTCCCCCAAGGACAGGTTTGGCCGGCTGAAAAGCCACACCCCGAAACCCCAAACATAGAACGCCGTCATCGTTATATATGGGCCCAATCCCACACACCTATCTGGAACCATTATTTTTAAATTTTAAACATAACATTATTCATTTAAAAATATAATACAATATTATAAAATTTTATTCTTTACCGTCCCCTTCGTAATCCCCTATCCCTTCCCTTTAAAGTCTCATCGGGAAAAATTTTCCCCTTTTGGGACCCTTTAAAATATCATTAAAAAGGGTCCTTGATCACCCCCCAACAACAAAATTTAAACGAGGGGGAAAAAACAAAAAAAAAATTAATATTAATATTTTTTTTTCCTCCACATTAATTTTAAATTTTTGCACTTAAAAAACACTACCATTTTTGTTGGGAATGTCCCGACACTTCGTTGAAAGGAAAAGTTCAAAAAATTTTGATTGCAGAGACCCGCCCTGCTCTCCCCAGGCTGTACCCTACTAAAAAAAACCCTTTACAAAGAAAATATATCTATTTTAAAAAAACCCTTCCAAGTGGCGAATGTTTAATCTCCCGTTTGAGAGAGCCCCGGGGGGTCGCCTCCCTGCAGGGACAAAAGTTTTAAAAAGGGGCGCGCTCTTTCCCCCCATATGGAGAGAGAAAAAAGGGCCGCAGCGGCGACAGCGCGAGAGAGAGACGGCCAAAAAAAGACGCGAGAAGGGGAAAAAAGGCATACAGTTTTTAGAGAGACGGCGAAATAAATGCGAGAGGAGCGAAGGAAGAGAGTTTTTTAAAGGAAAATTTTTAAAAATTTTTTTTTATATTTTCCCAAAATTTAAAAAAGGGAAAAAAGAGGTAAGGAGGGGCATTTTAAATTAAAAAAAAATACACTCATTTATAAAAATTTTTTTTAATTATAAAAAAATTTTGTAAATTTACAAAATTTTTTGTGTGTGGTGTGTGGGAATTATTTATAATATAAAATTATAAAATTATTTAAAAAGATACAAATATAAAAAAAAATATATGAATCAAATTTATAAAATAAACAATAAATAATTATAAAATTATATAAAATTTTTATAAAAAATATATATAAAAAAAGGGCCTCGGAGGCGAAGAAAATTTGGCTCGGGCCTGCGGGGGAGAGAAAAGCCGGCGGCTCGAGGGAGCGGGCGAAGAGAGGGCCACGGGGGTGCTGCGACACGGAAGAGGGGAAATCGCTTTAAAATCCTGTTATCCGGGGCTGTACCCTGGCATCTGCACATAAAAAAATAAATTTTATACTTTTTATAGGGTTTTTTTGATATTTTAATATATATATACTACCAAAACCTTTACGGGGCAAAAATTGGGGGCCCGGAAGATTTCGAACCCCCTTTTTCCCAAAAAACGATTTCAATAAAAAAATGCGGGACAAACCCTGTACCGCATCGTCACCCTGCCCTTTCTTAATGGGGAGTTTCTGCGAAACTTTCCCGGGTTTTTCATGAAACAGGAAAGCAGATTTTCAATGACCCCCCGGGGGAACTTTTGCTGTTTTTTAACGATAAACCCCTGTTTTTTCCTTTGCCCAGGGGTTTCAACTGCTCGTACAAACTAACGTACGCGATGGCACGACTCCCGAAAAGCGTTTTCGCTTTTGAACCCCTCGTCAGCAAAACTTCTTTCCCCCTTTTCTTTTTCTGCTTCTTCTTCTCAAAAATGGGTATACATTTAACCCCCCATTTCTTCTATAAACATCTAAGATTTATATTCACCTCCCCGTTTGTACACAGGGTCGTTTCCCTCCGGCGTCGTCTTTGCTGTTTTCTGTCGGAGTCGTTTATGAACCCCCCATCCGTCATCAGAAAAAGTTTATTTTGCCAAAGGTTTTTTTTTTCCCTTTTTTTTTTTAACACGCGTTTTAAAAATTATGATAAAAGTCAATGAATTTTTTTTCCCCCTTCCGGAAATAAGTTAGCCACTAGACTTTTTTTACGACTGGTCAGGGGGGCTGGGCAAATCCTAGACGGATATTTTTTGGGGGCGCAAAAGGTCCTAATATAAATTTCGTTTAGCCCTTTTTGCTTTCCCTGCGACGAACTTATCTCAAAAAAAAGATGATCGGTCGGAAAAAAGCAGCCGCTGCAGCAGTTTATTTTTGTTTTTTTTACACCTCGGGAAAAAAATGTCTTTACACTTTACTAAAAATCCCTTTTCTTTCCCGGTGATAAAAATTATCTCCTTTAAACCCCTGCTAATTTTCCTTTTTGCATATATTTTACCCTATTTTATCACAGAAAGAAATAGGCTGCCCACAAGAAAAACTGCGATGATGACGATGACCCACGATGGCCCGGGGGTGACGGTTTTCTCCTTAAACTGACTCCTTTTATTTCTTGGGCCCAATCATAACAGAGATTGTTTTTGATCCGATGGTGAACCAAATATCATGCGGCAAAATAAAAGGGTTTTCCACAGGAAAAAAATTCCCGGGGCAATTTTTTAGCGACGCTTTATAACTGCGACTGCTTTTTCCCTTTTTGACGATCTGGTGCCTTTTTGGGTAAACCCCCCAAACACTCTTAAAAAGTCTTCGGGAAAATTTTCCGGAAATAGGCAACATCCTTGTATGCCCGGTTTTTTTTTAAAAACCCCAAATTCGCGTTTTACGAAATTGGGACAAACTGAAAACACCGCTTCCGTTTAAAATTTTAAAACGGGTTATCTTTTTTTTTTATCATTTAAAACATTTATCGAGATTTTCTACCCCTTCTCGGCAGTCGTATAACAAACCCCCTTTTCAGGGAAATCTGCATGATTTTTCGGTGCGCTCTCCATTTTTTAAAAAAAAAACCCCCTACTGCAAAAAATAACTACTTTAAAATTTAAAACTAAACTTTTTTTCTCACAGCTATTTTTTCCTTTAAAGGGAAAACGTGCGCTCGCCAGTGGGACTTTGGCCCCGGCAGCCCGGGTCGGTCCTCGTTATTTTTCCCCTAAAAACCCTTTTTTTCGTCAACGTAAGGGGGGGAAAGAGAAAAATTTAGAGACGTAAATTTTTTGGGGGCTTTTTTTTTTTATAAAAAACCCCAGGCCCCCTGGTTTCGGCCCCTGGTATTTCTTAGAAAAAAATACGTATAAAAATCATGTATCAACCCCCCCTTTATTGTCGGGGGTATGCCAAGCGGTGGCCCCTTTTTAAAAATTTTATTTTTCTTAGATTTTCAGAGAACTGATTGCGGGCCTTCCCGGGTCCAAGGGCCCTTTTTAAATTTTAATTTTATTTCTTTGAAATAACAATAACCCTAGGGGGGAAAAAACGCCCCCCCCTTGAAATTTTCGGGGCATGCCAAGGGGGTGGCCCCCTTTTTAGAAAAAAAATTTTTTTTATATTTCTTAGGGAAAAAACAGATAACGTATGAGGAGAAAAAAAAAAAACCCCCCCCCCCCCCCCCCATTGTCGGGGAGCCCTTTTTTAATAGATATTGTTTATCTTTTGTTTATAAATAAAGTATGAAGAGAAGAAGAAAAACAAAATTTCCCCCCCCCCGATTGGCGGGGCCCCTTTTTAAAGATTTGTTTTTTCTTTTGGTTTTTAAACATGATAGCTTATCTGTGATAAGAACCCCCCCCCCCGCGTGACGTCATACCCCCCCCCCGCCCCCCCAAAAACCCCCCCCCCCGCACCCCCCCGAGGACCCCGGGGTTTGAACCCCCCCAGTATTCCTACACATTCCCCTTTTTTGCACTCGTCGGAACTTCCCAGAAGCCCGAAAATGATTCTTTGTAAATTCACCGGAAAAATTTGGAAAAATTAAAAAATTCTTTTTGTACTTTTTGACTATAGTTTTGTCCTTATAATAATGAGAGTGCCAAAATTTTTGTTTAAGGGTGTAACCCTTTCTCCCCCGTTTCCTTTCCCCTTCATTAATTTTAAAAAACCTTTTTTAAAAAAAATTAAAAACTTTTTTCCCTTTTTAGCAATAATGAACAAAAAAGTCTGTTTAAAAACCAAATTTCTAAGTAACACATGAAAAATTTTTTTTCCTTTGGAACTTGGAAATAAGGTTTTTTAATGGCCAAATTTCGATTTTAACGAAAGATATGGGAAAACTAAAACCCGTATAAAATTTTGGTAATTTTAAATTTAATTTCCCAAATTTTTTTATGCAAAAACTGTGTCGAATAAAAACTTTTATAATAAATTTTTTTTAAATTTTATTTAAAAAAGCTGCATCGAAAAGATGATAAATTAATCGAAATGTAAAAGTTGTGAAAAGAAGAATCTGTAAAGCGACCGTTTTTTTTTTATTGAGAGAAAATGATTTTGACATCTTTCAAAAGTGCAATACAATTTGCTCTGTTATTATATAATACATAATATCAATTTTTTTCTGCAAATATTTCCCGAATTAAATTTGGGATTTTTAACAAAAAATAAAAAAACTAAAAAAAATTTTTTTAATGTACATTTTATACATTTTTTTTTTGGGATCCAAAAAAGGCCCGGATATGTGAAAATTTTTTTTTAATTTGCAAAATGTTTTTATGAAATATATAACAAATTGCGAAAAAGAAAAATTAAAAAAGGAGGGGAAAAAATCCAAGGGGCAAGTTTATGCGGGGTATCCCGTACAAAAAGTAATATTGGGAAATTTTTTTCATTTTTCACCGGTTCCTAGTAAAAGCACCGAAAAATTTTTCTTTTGAAAATTTTATGCTTTTTTTAAAAAAACATTGAAAATAAATAAAAAATAATACAAATATATTAAAAATATGAAATAGTTTTGGGATGTAAAAAAATGAGAGCATTACAATAGATAATTTTGGGGTAGTCTCCGAAATTTACATTTTTTCGAATTTAACCTCAAAAAAAACAAAAATATGAGGGGCCATTTTTTGAGCTTATTTTTTGAAAAATTTATAAAAACCAAAGATTTAGACTATGTCGATCGGGAACCTAATTTTTTTTTTTAGAAGGACGAGAAAAAAAGGAAAAAAGGGAAAAATTTTTGGGGGAAAGTTTTTTATTAAAAAAAATTTTTTTAAACATGACTATTTTTTAAGATGGGTAAATCATCTCACTGGAAGGGAACCCTAAATCGAAAAAAAGACATCCGGTGTTTTCCCAAAAAATTAAAAAAAAAACAAATTTTCTCGCATATATTCTTTAAAATAATGCCAAAAATGTTTGTATTTAAAAAATTGTTAAAAATTATAAAACAAATGTACAATTTTACTTTTTCCGCTTTTTTTCCCTAATTTTCAAATTTTAAAAGGGCAAGATTTCCCGCAGTTATTTTTAGGGTGTCATTTGTTCGGGTTTTTAAATTTTAAAAAAGGATCTTTCTACATCTTTGAGAAGTATAGTAACCCCTTCCCCTTTGGGAAATAAATTTCCCAAAAAAATTTAATTTTTTTGAAAATTTAAAAATAATAAAAATTTTATTTTTTTAAGCGTTAAAGCTTTGCAAGGGAAAGGGAACAAGAAAAAATTTTTTTTATAATTTAAAAAAAAAATTCTAAATTAAAGGCGGGAACTGTTTCCCCATTTTCGAACAAATTTATTAGAAATGATTTTCAAATAAAAATTTTAAAAAAATTCAAAAAAAATTCTAACATAGATTTATATGGAATTTCCTGGGAAACCCAAAAAAAATTTTGGGCCCCGCCAAAAAATTTTAGAAAAGTGGATGAATTTTCCCGATAAAAAAAAAAAGGTGATGCAACAAGGCCCATCGTAGTAAAATTTATTAATATCTGAAAGACCAAAATTTTTTTAAACAAAAACGAATTTTTTTTTGTTCTAATTCAATTTGGTTAAAAAAGATTTTTGAGGGTGGACTCGTATATGCAAGTTAAATTAAGGGTTTTACCAAAATTGCTTATGATATTTCCTGTTGTTTCTGCAAAGAAAAATTCATTGGTTTTTAAACCGGGATACCGGATTTTAGTGGCTAAAAAATATCCGGCATAAATGTGAACCGAAACAAAATTTGCCAAAAAAAGGACTCGAGCAGTTTTTTTGGGGGAAAACTGCCCAAAAACACAAATATCAATTTTTGTTACAAATAATTTTTCAAGTAATCAGGGGAAAAAACTCATTTGGAGCAAAAATTAGTTTGGGTTTTGTTAATAATAAACCCTTAGGGAAAATAGAAAGAGGGAAAAAAAGGGGAAAAGAAAAAAAAATTAAACATTTAAAATGTTTCTTGCTAAATGAAGATCCACGTGGCCCGTCCAGTGCGATGTCATAATTGTCATCATCGATTTTTTTTACTTCCAGACGGAAAAAATTTGGGGTCTTTTTTTGCCAATGTTTCTAGATTGTCTAGAAGCGTATTTTAAGTGTTGGCACAAGATAAATTTTTGTTTCAATTTTTTAATATCGGCCTTATTTTTATGTCGAATACCCTTTCCCAAAAGTCGGAAAATTCCGAAAATTTTAAAAATATTATCAAATTTTTTGAGACATCTATACCCCCTTTCAACACTCTGTATTTTTACCGGGAAACAATCATTTCTGAGATCTTTCTTTTATATGGAAAAACAAAAAATTTTTTTTTTAACCCGAGGCCCTTTTTTTAATTTCGGTTCTTTTTAGTTGGCCTGTCTCTTTATAAGGGCCTTTTTTTTTTTGATATGATGTGTTCCCATTCCCCCCATTAATTTTTTTAAAGATCGATCAAAAGGGTAAACCCCTGCTTTGAGTATATTAAAAGATTTAAATCCAAATTTTTATTTAAAAAATTGTGGGTGTGTAACAACCGACTTCTATCTCAAAAGGTTTTTAAAATTTTTCCAAAATTTTTTTGGGAAATTTTAAAGGGGGGGTTGAATAAAATGATAAGTCCCTTTCCGAGAAAGGTTTTCCCTTTTTAAAACCGGGTTTTGTTTTTTATTGGTATTAATCATTTTAAGTGAAAGAATCTAAGAAATTTTAACTAAGATTAACCTCTTTTCCACCGGTTTAATTTAAGTCTATGTGATAGTTTTTAAAATTATTAAACTACTGAGTCATATTAAACATAGAAGGGGCCATTATTTGTCATCCACCCTAACGGAAATAAAAAAAACATTTTAAAAGTAAACCTTTTTTAAAACTGTACCTCAAGATCTTGCATAAACCAAAATCAAACCCATAATTGGTGATAACGGAGACCCCCTAGGGTTCCCCCAAAATCTGTTTTTAAAATTAAAGTCATTAAAAATTTAAAAAATTTTGAGGTCAATATGGGTTTTATTACCCTAAAAATTCCCCCTTTTCGGTATTCTAGTATTTATTTTAATGTAATCCCCCTATCGTTAATACCGTTAAACGCAAGATTTAGAGGTACGTTTTTTAAAAAAATAAAAACCCCCATCTAAAGAAAACATCCTAAAGTTCTCATCAATCTTTTTTTCAGACAAAATTGTAAACTCAAAAAAATCTTTTTGATATGACTTTTTTTGCTTTGGGTAGGCTGGGGTTTTTAAGGTTTTTTGGGGAAAAAACGAAACCGCGATTTTAAAGTGGATTAAAACCCATGAAAAAAAATGATTCTAATGGAAAAGTTTTTCCTTTTTGGATTTTAGGTAATCCGTACGCTTTTGGGGAAAGGGAGAATCACACAACGTAATTTTAAAATTCCTTTTTTGAGATGTAACTTCCTTTTAAACCCTTTCTTCAACAACTCATTCAATTTATTTTTATTTTTTTGCAGGATTTTTTTAAAAAATAGTGTTGTTTGACATCTTTTTTTAAGTTTTTCCCTTTTTTCCCAGTAAATAAGATCTCTCCCTTGCAACCGACGTTCCCTTGTCCGCGCGGTGAATAGAATATCGGTTTCTTGAAGCAAAATTGCGATTTTTAAAAACCTTTTTTAAAAATAATGATTTTTTCCCACACATTTGGAAAGATTTTTCAACCCAAAAATTTTAAGTTTTTCCAAACAAAGTCGACAAAAGGCTAGAGAAAATGTGTACAAATTCAAAAAAAATGCAATGGGAAAATTTAAATCTTTGTTTGCATAGGGTAGGTAAATCCTTACAAAAAAGGGGTTTTAATTCACCAACAAATTTTTTAATTTTGTATGTGATTGTTAGTGAAAACTCACGCTTATTTTAAATTTAAAGATTGATTTAAATTTTGCTTCATTATTTCACTTTATTTGTTCGTCAAATTATAATATTTGCTGATAATCGATTTTGGCGTGCAGATTACAAACCCGACTCATTTTTTTCATTTTGGTTTTTGCCCTATTACAAAATTTCCGCATTTCCCAAATTTCCCTTAAATTCCGTATGCCCGTCCCCGTGTAAAAGGTCCCAGTCCAAACCTAAAATCCCGCCCACCAATTTAAAGTTAATTAATTTTTGTTCCCAAATTTTCACAGAAAAACGGGAATTTCACCCAATTTTCCAAAGCTCTCTATATTTTCCCTTTGGGAGTTTTTTAAAGTAAATACGGTATTATGGGTTTCGAATTTCCCCCACCTAATTCCATTTTTAAAACGGCGCGGCATTGTTTTTCTTGAATTTAAAAAAATATCGTTCCCCTAATATGTTTTTGACTTTTTATTTCCACTTGTTTACTTTTTAAGGAAGTTAAAAATTTCTTTTTCCTCATTTCAAAAAAACTCGCGTTATCTTTTGCACCCATTGCCAAAGTCGGACGGTTGATTGGCACGTCACTTTTGTCAATTTTCTACAGACTAGTCAAAGGTTCCCGAAAAAAAAATTCCCCGGTGTGAGCGGCTGGGGAAATTTCGGGTTTTTGGAAAGGGAATTGGCCCCCAGGGCGCGAATTTAAGTCAATTTATTTGGAATTAACGCTGTCGTAATTTTTCGAACGTTAATAAAAACCCTTTCCAAACCCATGATTTCGTTTTTAAGTGAAATTTTCAAAACTTTACGCCCGCTTCCCAATTCCCC